>NC_068424.1:74489982-74512482 GCF_023373465.1 Oncorhynchus keta
AGAGAGCACTACGGGTAGCGGTGAGGCAGAGAGCACTACGGGTAGCGGGGAAGCAGGGAGACAGAGAGCACTATGGGTGGCGGGGAGGCAGAGAGCACTGTGGGTAGTGGGGAGGCAGAGAGCAGTATAGGTAGTGAGGAGGCAGAGAGCACTATGGGTAGCGGTGAGGCAGAGAGCACTATGGGTAGCGGTGAGGCAGAGAGAACTACGGGTAGCGGTGAGGCAGAGAGCACTACGGGTAGCGGTGAGGCAGAGAGCACTACGGGTAGCGGTGAGGCAGAGAGCACTATGGGTAGCGGTGAGGCAGAGAGCACTACGGGTAGCGGTGAGGCAGAGAGCACTACGGGTAGCGGTGAGGCAGAGAGCACTACGGGTAGCGGTGAGGCAGAGAGCACTACGGGTAGCGGTGAGGCAGAGAGCACTACGGGTAGCGGTGAGGCAGAGAGCACTACGGGTAGCGGGGAAGCAGGGAGACAGAGAGCACTATGGGTGGCGGGGAGGCAGAGAGCACTGTGGGTAGTGGGGAGGCAGAGAGCAGTATAGGTAGTGAGGAGGCAGAGAGCACTATGGGTAGCGGTGAGGCAGAGAGCACTAGAGAGCACTGGGTGGCGGGGAGGGGGAAGCAGGGAGACAGAGAGCAGCGGTGAGGCAGAGAGCACTACGGGTAGCGGTGAGGCAGAGAGCACTATGGGTAGCGGGGACGGGTAGCGGTGAGGCAGAGAGCACTACGGGTAGCGGTGAGGCAGAGAGCACTACGGGTAGCGGTGAGGCAGAGAGCACTACGGGTAGCGGTGAGGCAGAGAGCACTATGGGTAGCGGTGAGGCAGAGAGCACTATGGGTAGCGGTGAGGCAGAGAGCACTATGGGTAGCGGTGAGGCAGAGAGCACTACGGGTAGCGGTGAGGCAGAGAGCACTACGGGTAGCGGTGAGGCAGAGAGCACTACGGGTAGCGGTGAGGCAGAGAGCACTACGGGTAGCGGTGAGGCAGAGAGCACTATGGGTAGCGGGGAAGCAGGGAGACAGAGAGCACTATGGGTGGCGGGGAGGCAGAGAGCACTGTGGGTAGTGGGGAGGCAGAGAGCAGTATAGGTAGTGAGGAGGCAGAGAGCACTATGGGTAGCGGTGAGGCAGAGAGCACTATGGGTAGCGGGGAAGCAGGGAGACAGAGAGCAGCGGTGAGGCAGAGAGCACTATGGGTGGTGGGGAGGCAGAGAGCAGTATGGGTAGTGAGGAGGCAGAGAGCAATATGGGTGGTGGGGAGGCAGAGAGCAGTGTGGGTAGTGAGGAGTCAGAGAGCACTATGGCTAGCAGGGAGGCAGAGAGCAGTATGGCTAGGAGGGAGGCAGAGAGCAGTATGGCTAGCAGGGAGGCAGAGAGCAGTATGGCTAGCAGGGAGACAGAGATCACTATGGGTAGCAGGGAGGCAGAGAGCACTATGGCTAGCAGGGAGGCAGAGAGCACTATGGGTAGCAGGGAGGCAGAGAGCACTATGGCTAGCAGGGAGGCAGAGAGCAGTATGGCTAGCAGGGAGGCAGAGATCACTATGGGTAGCGTGGAGGCAGAGAGCAGTTTGAAAATGGACTTTATTATGTTGGACTACAGTATCTAAGCCTGCTGTCAGAAACAAACGTTTTAGTTGTATTGCTCCTGTTGCAGTGGGAAAAATAGTATTAGAAAAGCTTGCTGTGTGTGTCTCACTGTGTGTGTTTGTGTGTGTGTGTGTGTGTGTGTGTGTGTGTGTGTGTGTGTGTGTGTGTGTGTGTGTGTGTGTGTGTGTGTGTGTGTGTGTGTGTGTGTGTGTGTGTGTGTGTGTGTGTCTCGCTGTGTGTGTCTCGCTGTGTGTGTGTGTGTGTGTGTGTGTGTGTGTGTGTGTGTGTGGGTGTGTGTGTGTGTGTGTGTGTGTGTGTGTGTGTGTGTGTGTGTGTGTGTGTGTGTGTGTGTGTGTGTGTGTGTGTGTGTGTGTGTGTGTGTGTGTGTGTGTGTGTGTGTATGTGTCTCGCTGTGTGTGTGTCAACCAACAGTGAGTGTCCAACAAGCCGTTGTGTCTGTTGTCCTTCGGCTGTCCAGATACAGCTGGATGCACTTCCCTTTAACTAGCTACCAATTTGCCCAGCCTCCCTCTTTAAAACACACACACACACACACACACACACACACACACACACACACACACACACACACACACACACACACACACACACACACACACACACACACACACACACACACAGACACACAGCGAGACACACACGAGACACACACACACACACACACACACACACACACACACACACACACACACACACACACACACACACACACACACACACACACACACACACACACACACACACACACACACACACACACCACACCCTGCACACATAGTGCACACACACCGCACACACAGCGCACAGGCGTTAACTACCTGTAGGGAGTGATTATCAGGGATAATTTAGAAGCAATTTGTGCCTCACATATTACCTCTGTTTTGGTTCATCCCAATGATTAGTGGACCTGTCAGGAAGATGTAATGTTAGAGCGGTTCCTGACTCCTCGTGTCAGAGCTAGTTACATGGAGTAAACCCATCTATAGCCTTCAACACAGAGCCATGGCTCGGAGCTGTGGCAGTCAGTGATGGTCAAACAAATTACTGTCGGTCTCACGGTAATTAACCGTTAGTTAACATGAACACATTTAGCATCTCCTGGCTTCCACACAGACTACAAGCCACTGATGCAGACCTTTGGAACATCTACATTTTAAAAAGTAGAATAAATTAATTTAATATAGCCTACACCTTCACAATAAATCCATTATTTATTTTAGAAACATGGTATGAAGAAAATGTAGTCTATTTCAGAAGAACAGAATACTCTGAGTTGTCTTTATGTTAGGCCCTGATCTGGCTATGGCATATGACAGTGGGCTACACTAGTTCATTTAGCAGACAAGATTAGTTTAGAATTCGGTATAATTATTTTTTATTATTCCATAGTATGAAGAATACAATTGAACATAGCTGAATAATGCATAAAGGATGTTTTCTCCAATAGATTTGAGGGAGTGAACACATGCAGCTGTTCTGTGTTGAGTGGTTAACAAAGAAACAGGTCCTCCTATATGCTTCATTAAAAGTTATTTATGCAACTTTACCTGTTCTACAAATGTTGGGCTGTATGTTTTAAATTTTATGCGACTCTACAAGAGTCACATGAAAGGCATGAGCTCTGCTTTGTTTCTTGTGCAGGCTGTACACAATTCATCAGTCTCTCATTCTCAATTTGACAAGCACTTGATAATATTCTCACCAGGCCTCGAATTTCCCGGCAGCATCCACCTTGTGTGACCATGATGCCCAATAAAAAAATCTATGTCTTGCGTTGTGCCGTTGGGCTGAAAATAATAACTACAGTATAATTCCCTTCTCCCGGCTTGCAATCGTCCTGCTCCGAAGCACCTCCTACTCACATGGCTCTCTCAGATATCTACATTCTTATTAGCCAATGTCCATCACATGATCGGGTCATGCTCACAGTTATCTCAGCTCCAAATTAGGCTACAAGTGACGACAGACAACATCGGGGATGCAAATTCCGAGGCACAGATAGAAGATGTTAGAAGAACCGTCCACATGTACTTTTCGTCAGCCAACAGATGAGTAGGCCTAATGATCAGCAAAAGCACTAGCCTATGTCAATCTACTATCCCCCATAGTACAAGAGTTTACCTATTCTGTGAGAGAAAGAAATATTCCAAACATAGTCTGGGACAGTTGAGGGATGAGATAGATCCCAAATTAATACAACCACTAGCATCAAAAATAGTTTTAAAAGCAATAAGACTGATGCAACAGATCAGAACTTTCATCTTAAAATGTTGAGAAACTATTAGGCTATTTCTTCACATTATAAGCGCAGCAATGTGTTCACGGCTGTACAGTGCCTTGCAAAATTATTCATCCGCCTTGGCAATTTTCCGATTTTGTTGCATTACAAACTGTAATTTAAATAGATTTTTTTTTGGATTCCATGTAATGGACAGACATGAAATAGACCAAAATGGTGAAGTGAAATTAAAAAAATAACTTGTTTAAAAAATAAATAAAAAACACAAAACGGCAAAGTTGTGCGTGCGTATCTATTCACCCCCTTTGCTATGACGCCCCTAAATAAGATATGGTGCAACCAATTACCTTCAGAAGTCACATAATTAGTTAAATAAGGTCCACCTGTGTATAATCTATGTGTCACATGATCTGTCACATGATCTGTAACATGTGATATGTAACACCACTAAGCAATGGCACCACCAAGCAAGTGACACCATGAAGACCAAGGAGCTCTCCAAACAGGTCAGAGACAAAGTTGTGGAGAAGTACAGATCAGGGTTGGGTTACAAAAAAATAAACAAAACTTTGAACATCCCACGGAGCACCATTAAATCCATTATTAAAAAATGTAAAGAATATGGTACCACAACAAACCTGCCAAGAGAGGGCCGCCCACCAAAACTCACGTGCCAGGCAATGAGGGCATTAATCAGAGAGGCAACAAAGAGACCAAAGATAGAAGGAGCTGCAAAGCTCCACAGCGGAGATCTGAGTATCTGTCCATAGGACCACTTTAAGCCGTACACTCCACAGAGCTGGGTTTTACGGAGAGTGGACAGAAAAATACATTTCTTAAAAGGCATGTGGCCAAAGGCAGATGGGACACTCCCCAAACATATGGAAGAAGCCACTCTGGTCAGATGAGACTAAAATGTAGATTTTTGGCCATCAAGGAAAACACTATGTCAGGCGCAAACCCAACACTTCTTATCACCCTGAGAGCATGGTGGTGGCAGCATCATGCTGTGGGGATGTTTTTCATTGGCAGGGACTGGGAAACTGTTCAGAATTGAATGAATGATGGATGGCGCTAAATACAAGGATATTCTTGATGAAAACCTGTTTCAGTCTTCCAGAGATTTGAGACTGGGACGAAGGTTCACCTTCCAGCAAGACAATGACCTTAAGCAAACTACTAAAGCAACACTCAAGTGGTTTAAGGGAAAACATTGAAAAGTCTTGGAATGGCCTAGTCAAAGCCCAGACCTCAATCCCATTGAGAATCTGTGGTATGACTTAACGATTGCTGTACACCAGGGGAAACCATCCTACTTGAAGGAGCTGAGCTGTTTTTCCTTGACGAATGGGCAGAAATCCCAGTGACTAGATGTGCCAAGCTTATTGCTGCAATTGCTGCAAAAGGTGGCTCTATTGACTTTGTTTTTTGTCTTATTTCTTGTTTGTTTCACAATAAAAAATATTTAGCATCTTCAAAATGTTAGGCATGTTGTCTGCCAGTTTGGCTCTACACTGGTTGTAAAGCAGATTAATGTGCTTCATTTTATTAAGAAGTTATTTGGACACTTTAGTTGTGATACAAACCTTACCTAAACATGTAGGCCTATGGGCTAGGCAGCATGAAGTGTGCGACTATGATTTAAATCAGTTGGGAAAATTAGGCATGTACTATTTCTTACTTTACTGCAGACAAGCAGGGCATCATTGTCAATTGATAATACATCACCCACAAGTGATAATACATCACTCACAAGTGATAATACAGCACTCACAAGTGATAATACATCACTGACAAGTGATAATACATCATTCACAAGTGATAATACATCACTCACAAGTGATAATACATCACCCACAAGTGATAATACATCACCCACAAGTGACAATACATCACTCACAAGTGATAATACATCACTCACAAGTGATAATACATCACCCACAAGTGACAATACATAATTCACAAGTGATAATACATAATTCACAAGTGACAATACATAATTCACAAGTGATAATACATCACCCACAAGTGACAATACATAATTCACAAGTGATAATACATCACCCACAAGTGATAATACATCATTCACAAGTGATAATACATCACCCACAAGTGACAATACATAATTCACAAGTGATAATACATCACCCACAAGTGATAATACATCACCCACAAGTGATAATACATCACCCACAAGTGACAATACATAATTCACAAGTGATAATACATCACCCACAAGTGATAATACATCACCCACAAGTGATAATACATCACCCACAAGTGACAATACATAATTCACAAGTGATAATACATCACCCACAAGTGATAATACATCACCCACAAGTGATAATACATCATTCACAAGTGATAATACATGACTCAAGTCTTTGCTAGGTAAAGCCCGGCCTTATCTCAGCTCACTGGTCACCATAGCAACACCCACCCGTAGCACACGCTCCAGCAGGTATATGTCATCCCCAAAGCCAACACCTCCTTTGGCCGCCTTTCCTTCCATTTCTCTGCTGCCAATGACTGGAACGAATTGCAAAAATCACTGAAACTGGAGACTTATATCTCCCTCTATAAATTTAAGCATCAGCTGTCAGAGCAGCGTACCGTTCACTGCACCTGTACACAGCCCATCTGTAAATAGCCCACCCAACTACCTCATCCCCATATTGTTATTTATATTTTTGCTCTTTTGCACCCAAGAATTCTCTGCTTGCACATCATCATCTGCACATATATCACTCCAGTGTTAATGCTAAATTGTAATTATTTCGCCACTATGGCCTATTTATTGCCTTACCTCCCTAATCCTACTAATGTATGCACACACTGTACATACATTTTTCTATTGTGTTATTGACTGTACGTTTGTTTATCCCATGTGTAACTCTGTGTTGTTGTTTTTGTCGCACTACTTTACTTTATCTTGGGCAGGTCGCAGTTGTTAACTGGCGTACCTGGTTAAATAAAGGTGAAAAAAATACTCACAAGTGATAATACATCTCCCACAGGTGAAAGGCTAATATTGTCACCCATCAGACAGTTCTTGATTTAATCTTGTCTTTGCATATACTAAATAATATATATGTATGAAATTAGTTTTGATTTAGAATGGACCATTATCATGCACCTGTCTCTATGCACTTAAATAGCAAATGGAGGATGCTTTTCCCGTGGTTCATATTCATGCCAGCCAGGTAGGCTATACTCCTGTTGTGAAGCAACACAATGTGCTTAATATTAGTAAAGTTGAGAACTAAATATATTAAGCCTAGCCTATAGAAAGCTGATGGGATCCTCCTCTTTTTAATAGAGGCCATCAAAACTCATGCCATTGCATCGTCTGTAGAAATGTGGTGCAACATGAGTTCATGGGGTCTCATGAAGTGTTTGATTAGATTTTCAATGACATTTGCATTGATGTCAGAGTGATTAGAGGGACAATAGAGCGCTGAGGGCCAGGCAGTTGTAAAGTTTGGTAGGCTACTAATGACCATCAGCAGCATCAAGGTTGGAGAAGCCTAGTTACTGTGAATAAACGGTCACGTGGAATTTGACTGTGGTGATGACACGTGACCGCCCATGTTGGGGTAATACAGTCACTGTAACAGCCCTAGCCATGGCTTGTCTTCTGTTGGGGTAATACAGTCACTGTAACAGCCCTAGCCATGGCTTATCTTCTGTTGGGGTAATACAGTCACTGTAACAGCCCTAGCCATGGCTTGTCTTCTGTTGGGGTAATACAGTCACTGTAACAGCCCTAGCCATGGCTTGTCTTCTGTTGGGGTAATACAGTCACTGTAACAGCCCTAGCCATGGCTTGTCTTCTGTTCCCTAATGACACAAGTATTACACATTGAAAAATGAGTTGCATAAAACATTTAGTGGGTTTGTGTATTTATCGTTTGGGGTTAATTCAGGCCAGAAACACCAGGTCCTCCTGAGCCACCACTGACGGAGGCAGAGGTAAGCCAGGCAGTGTGTGTGTGTGTGTGTGTGTGTGTGTGTGTGTGTGTGTGTGTGTGTGTGTGTGTGTGTGTGTGTGTGTGTGTGTGTGTGTGTGTGTGTGTGTGTGTGTGTGTGTGTGTGTGTGTGTGTGTGTGTGTGTGTGTGTGTGTGTGTGTGTGTGTGTGTGTGTGTTCACTCACACTGAAAGATGAATCACTGTTTCTATAGTCAGGCTGAAGAGTCTATAGAATCTCAATGAAGGCCTTAATTATAACAGTGAGTTGCTCCTGTTGACTGTAGAAAACCTTCCTCTTTATTATATTATATAATTATATATTATATATTATAGAGGACACATCATACCTGGTGATTTCAAATGGCACCCTATTCCCTATATCGTGCACTACTTTTGACCAGGGTCCTGATTTAAAGCAGTGCAGTTTATAGATAACAGGGTCCCATTTGGGACACAACCAAACCTTTTTATGCCTGAACTTCTCATCGCTCTTTTCTTCTTCTCTCTGGGTAATTAATATGCAGATCAAAATGAGAGCAATTTTCTCCGGCAAACAGAAAGGCAGTGGCATCTCATTAGCATATGTGAATTTACATAAAATAAAATAGTCACAGTGGGTGGAGGGGGGGGGGGTGTATGTGTCACAGCATTAAATGTATATCTATATGCATATCTAGATATATTCTTTAGTATTCTATTTCTGTATGTGACATGACTTTTAAGTTTGATTATCTGTTGAATGTCTCTAAGAATGTCTCTTTCCTCCCTCGGTGGAATGTGTGGTGTGAATGTGAGCGTTTGTTTGACACTGTGTTAGCCTGCTGAGCTAAAGTCAAAGCATTACCAAGGAATTACCCATCCAGATAGACTGGTCCCTGTCTGTCTCCTGAAACTCTCCTGTTGTCCTTGAGCCACCAGTAAACTCAATTATTTATTATGGATGAATACATAAATAAATCTTCTAAAATCTTACTCTTGTGATATTGTTGATGTTTACAAACCAAATGCAAATGGCAACGTGTCTAATATATAATATTTGTTTGTCCTGTTCTGGCTGCCCTGCAGTAGAGTACTATTCTGTATTCTCTCTGCACATTATGGTAAAAACCACAGAAAATTAAGTCTCACATTTATTACAGAGAGAGAAAGGTCAGCATATAAATATTTCATAATCTGATATTTTCAATGTTGGACTGAGTTTTGCATAGCGGACACTAACTCTGCAGGACATACAGAAATTATAGTGGTGTTCATGGATCCTCTTGTCTTCCCACCAGTATAGTATAGTCTAGGTTAGGGTTAGGGTTGGGGTTTGGGTTGGGGTTAGGGTGAGGGTGAGGGTTAGGGTTAGGGTTAAGGTTAAGGTTAAGGTTGGGTTAGGGTTAGGGTTAGGGTGAGGTTTGGGTTTAGGGTTAGGGTTAGGGTTAGGGTTAGGGTTAAGGTTAAGGTTAAGGTTAGGGTTTAGGGTTAGGGTGAGGGTGAGGGTTGGGGTTAGGGTTAGGGTTAGGGTTAGGGTTAGGGTTAGGGTCAGGGTTAGGGTTAGGGTTAGGGTTGGGTTGGGTTTAGGGTTAGGGTTAGGGTTAGGGTTGAGTTTAGGGTTGGGGTTAGGGTGAGGGTTGGGTTGGGGTTAGGTTTGGGGTTAGGGTTAGGGTGAGGGTTGGGTTTAGGGTTAGGTTTGGAGTTAGGGTTAGGGTTAGCGTTAGGGTTAGGGTTAGGGTTAGGGTTAGGGTTAGGGTTATGGTTAGGGTTAGGGTGAGGGTTGGGTTGGGTTTAGGATTAGGGTTAGGGTTAGGGTTGGGGTTAGGGTGAGGGTAGGGTTTAGGGTTAGGGTTAGGGTTAGGGTTAGGGTTAGGGTTAGGGTTAGGGTTAGGGTTAGGGATTTGAATTGGACTTGGTCTCTGGTTAGGATAAAGAGTATGGTTATGTTATTATATATTTAGTTGAACAATTTGTTGATAGTTAGTTGAACATCTACAGTGCCTTGCAAAAGTATTCACCCCCCTTGGCATTTGTCCTATTTTGTTTTCTGACAACCTGGAATTAAAATAGATTTTAATAGATTAATAATTAATCTAATTTTGCAATAAAATAGGAAAAACCCAAGTGGGATGAATACTTTTGCAAGGCACTGTATACACCATCTGTAGGAGGTTATCCAAATAAAATGTTATCCCTGTGTGACACCCCCCCCCCCACACACACACACACACACTTCCTCTCCTCTCCTGTAATCACCAGGCTTAGAGTGACTGAGCAACATTAGCAGGAGCAAACATCTGTAACCATGGTGATTAATACTATAACACCACAGAGTGAGAACAGCTGTATCCATGGTGATTAATACTATAACACCACAGAGGGAGAACGGATGTAACCATGGTGATTATTACTATAACACCACAGAGTGATAACAGCTCTAACCATGGTGATTAATACTATAACACCACAGAGTGAGAAGAGCTGTATCCATGGTGATTAATACTATAACACCACAGAGGGAGAACAGATGTAACCATGGTGATTAATACTATAACACCACAGAGTGAGAACAGCTCTAACCATGGGGATTATTACTATAACCTACCTACTCTCTATAGGCTGACTCAGTTCCCTTACCTGCTTCTTATAGGCTGACTCAGTTCACTTACCTCCTCCTTATAGGCTGACTCAGTTCACTTACCTCCTCCTTATAGGCTGACTCAGTTCACTTACCTCCTCTTCATTGGCTGACTCAGTACACTTACCTCCTCTCCATTGGCTGACTCAGTTCACTTACCTCCTCCTTATAGGCTGACTCAGTTCACTTACCTCCTCCTTATAGGCTGACTCAGTTCACTTACCTCCTCTCCATTGGCTGACTCAGTTCACTTACCTCCTCCTTATAGGCTGACTCAGTTCACTTACCTCCTCTCTATAAGCTGACTCAGTTCACTTACCTCCTCCTTATAGGCTGACTCAGTTCACTTACCTCCTCCTTATAGGCTGACTCAGTTCACTTACCTCCTCTCCATTGGCTGACTCAGTTCACTTACCTCCTCCTTATAGGCTGACTCAGTTCACTTACCTCCTCCTTATAGGCTGACTCAGTTCACTTACCTCCTCTCCATTGGCTGACTCAGTTCACTTACCTCCTCCTTATAGGCTGACTCAGTTCACTTACCTCCTCTCCATTGGCTGACTCAGTTCACTTACCTCCTCCTTATAGGCTGACTCAGTTCACTTACCTCCTCCTTATAGGCTGACTCAGTTCACTTACCTCCTCCTTATAGGCTGACTCAGTTCACTTACCTCCTCCTTATAGGCTGACTCAGTTCACTTACCTCCTCTCCATTGGCTGACTCAGTTCACTTACCTCCTCCTTATAGGCTGACTCAGTTCACTTACCTCCTCTCCATTGGCTGACTCAGTTCTCTTACCTCCTCCTTATAGGCTGACTCAGTTCACTTACCTCCTCTCCATTGGCTGACTCAGTTCACTTACCTCCTCCTTATAGGCTGACTCAGTTCACTTACCTCCTTCTTATAGGCTGACTCAGTTCACTTACCTCCTCCTTATAGGCTGACTCAGTTCACTTACCTCCTCCTTATAGGCTGACTCAGTTCACTTACCTCCTCCTTATAGGCTGACTCAGTTCACTTACCTCCTCTCTATAAGCTGACTCAGTTCATGTACCGTCTCCTTTTATGCTGACTCGTGGTTGTTGAATATCAGGCCTACAACTTGGGGTTGTCAGTAAACTTGATGATGTAGTTTGTGATCTGCAATGCCACGTAGCCATGGGTGAACAGGGAGTACATTGGAGTGTTGAAGACACCTCTGGGTGGCCCCTGTGTTGAGTCAGTGTGGAGGAGGTGTTGTTGCCAATCCTTAAATCCTGTGGTCTGCCTGTCAGGAAGTCCAGGATCCAGTTGCATAGGGTGGTGTCCAGACCCAGGGCTCTGAGCTTCATGTCGAACTTGGATGGAACAATAGTGTTGAATGCTGAACTGTGGTCTATGAACAGCATTTTCACATAGGAGTTCCTCTTGTCCAGATGTGTTTCGGCCATGTGAATAGCGATGGAATTGGCATCTTCTGTGTATCTGTTGGAGCGGTAGTCTAATTGGTGTAGGTCCAGTGTAAGCTGCTCCATGCCGCTGGGGGAATATAAATGTCTCTGACCAGACCGAGCTTTGATTTCACAAACACTGGCTTTGGTTCCTGCATTATCCTCTACCAGTTCACTGCATTCCTCTGGACACATGAGATGAGATGAGATGAGATGAGATGAGATGAGAGGAGAGGAGAGGAGAGGAGAGGAGAGGAGAGGAGAGGAGAGGAGAGGAAGACAATAACTTACTGGACATTCTATTAGATTCTGTTTACTGGGCGTTGTGTAGAGATTCTATTAGATTCTGTTTACTGGGCGTTGTGTAGAGATTCTATTAGATTCTGTTTACTGGGCGTTGTGTAGAGATTCTATTAGATTCTGTTTACTGGGCGTTGTGTAGAGATTCTATTAGATTCTGTTTACTGGGCGTTGTGTAGAGATTCTATTAGATTCTGTTTACTGGGCGTTGTGTAGAGATTCTATTAGATTCTGTTTACTGGGCGTTGTGTAGAGATTCTATTAGATTCTGTTTACTGGGCGTTGTGTAGAGATTCTATTAGATTCTGTTTACTGGGCGTTGTGTAGAGATTCTATTAGATTCTGTTTACTGGGCGTTGTGTAGAGATTCTATTAGATTCTGTTTACTGGGCGTTGTGTAGAGATTCTATTAGATTCTGTTTACTGGGCGTTGTGTAGAGATTCTATTAGATTCTGTTTACTGGGCGTTGTGTAGAGATTCTATTAGATCTTGTTTACTGGGCGTTGTGTAGAGATTCTATTAGATTCTGTTTACTGGGCGTTGTGTAGAGATTCTATTAGATCTTGTTTACTGGGCGTTGTGTAGAGATTCTATTAGATCTTGTTTACTGGGCGTTGTGTAGAGATTCTATTAGATTCTGTTTACTGGCCGTTGTGTAGAGATTCTATTAGATCTTGTTTACTGGGCGTTGTGTAGAGATTCTATTAGATTCTGTTTACTGGGCGTTGTGTAGAGATTCTATTAGATCTTGTTTACTGGGCGTTGTGTAGAGATTCTATTAGATCTTGTTTACTGGGCGTTGTGTAGAGATTCTATTAGATTCTGTTTACTGGCCGTTGTGTAGAGATTCTATTAGATTCTGTTTACTGGGCGTTGTGTAGAGATTCTATTAGATTCTGTTTACTGGGCGTTGTGTAGAGATTCTATTAGATCTTGTTTACTGGGCGTTGTGTAGAGATTCCATTAGCTCTTGTATAAAGTGTAATTGTACCGTAGGGGGGTACAGTGTTGTCAGGGTGCCAGCATCCCTCTCTGGGAGTAGTGGAGTGTGGTAATCTACCACACCATCTCATTATGCTGTAAACCCCCAGCAGCTGCTCGCATTAGACTTTTATTACATGGTGGTGCTCACAGCTGTTCTGGCTCAAAACACTACAGGATGGCTGGGAGGGGAACAAAGACAGACACACAAATCCCAAATCACACTCTATATTCCCTGTTTAGTACACTACCTTTGACCAGGGATCATTGGGCTCTGGTCAAGAGTAGTGCAATATGTGGGGAATAGGGTGCCATTTGGAATGAGGACAGACAGATCCACACAGCATGTCTCCCATCATAACTGTGCTGGTTTTAGACAGATCACAATTACAGGCTATCTATCTGGTGTCAGATCACCATTACAGGCTATCTATCTGGTGTCAGATCACCATTACAGGCTATCTATCGGGTGTCAGATCACCATTACAGGCTATCTATCTGGTGTCAGATCACCATTACAGGCTATATATTTGGAGTCAGATCACCATTACAGGCTATCTATCTGGTGTCAGATCACCATTACAGGCTATCTATCTGGTGTCAGATCACCGTTACAGGCTATCTATCTGGTGTCAGATCACCATTACAGGCTATCTATCTGGTGTCAGATCACCGTTACAGGCTATCTATCTGGTGTCAGATCACCATTACAGGCTATCTATTTGGTGTCAGAACACCATTACAGGCTATCTATCTGGTGTCAGATCACCATTACAGGCTATCTATCTGGTGTCAGATCACCATTACAGGCTATCTATCTGGTGTCAGATCTCCATTACAGGCTATCTATCTGGTGTCAGATCACCATTACAGGCTATCTATCTGGTGTCAGATCACCATTACAGGCTATCTATCTGGTGTCAGATCTCCATTACAGGCTATCTATCTGGTGTCAGATCACCATTACAGGCTATCTATCTGGTGTCAGATCACCATTACAGGCTATCTATCACCGTGGTCTATCGGGTCAGATCACCATTACAGGCTATCTATCTGGTGTCAGATCACCATTACAGGCTATCTATCTGGTGTCAGATCACCATTACAGGCTATCTATCTGGTGTCAGATCACCATTACAGGCTATCTATCTGGTGTCAGATCACCATTACAGGCTATCTATCTGGTGTCAGATCACCATTACAGGCTATCTATCTGGTGTCAGATCACCATTACAGGCTATCTATCTGGTGTCAGATCACCGTTACAGGCTATCTATCTGGTGTCAGATCACCATTACAGGCTATCTATCTGGTGTCAGAACTTACTGGACGGAGGTCAGGTCAGTTGGACAGCTGAACTGAAAAGCTAGAATGGGTTTCAAGCTATCCAACCAGCCATAGTGATGTTATGTAGTCTCTTTCACAGTCTCTTTCACAGGTTTGGACCACTATTTAACAGGTTTGGTTCACTATTTAACAGGTTTGGCACACTATATTTAAGCAGCCACAGCTTAGCTGTTCTGTATTCATGAGCGTCTCAGTGTGTTTAAGTACGTGCCTCCGCGCATCTGTCCTTTAGTGTATGTGCACTTGTGGATAGTGTCTGTCTGTCTGTCTGTCTGTCTGTCTGTCTGTCTGTCTGTCTGTCTGTCTGTCTGTCTGTCTGTCTGTCTGTCTGTCTGTCTGTCTGTCTGTCTGTCTGTCTGTGTGTGTGTGTGTAGAGAATGAGAGGACACTGGGACAGCAGATCCCAGCTGGGAGTGAGATGAACCACAGCTGGAGTTAAATAAACCCTCCACTCTCTCTACTGAAGGACCAAGCTGGACCAGTCAGGTCTGGTAACCCCCCATACCGTCTCCCAGGAAAGGCTGCTCTGAGTGGGGACAGCCACCCAGGAACCTCCCTGGTTCTCTGCTCCCAGGTAGAAAATGTGGCTTATTATAAAGAAAAAAACTTTTCCAAAACACTGTTCATATGCTGACAGAGATTTAATGTGACAATGTTTTTTCCGCTATGGGTTTTCCATGGTTTTCCTTACCTGGGGCAGCCAGATGAATACCCACAGTGTAGTATGCAGAAAACTGGGTACATTCTAGAGTCTAGATGGTGTGTAGGTGTTCCATTCTAGAGTCTCGACAGTGTGTAGGTGTTCCATTCTAGAGTCTCGACAGTGTGTAGGTGTTCCATTCTAGAGTCTAGATGGTGTGTAGGTGTTCCATTCTAGAGTCTAGATGGTGTGTAGGTGTTCCATTCTAGAGTCTAGATGGTGTGTAGGTGTTCCATTCTAGAGTCTCGACAGTGTGTAGGTGTTCCATTCTAGAGTCTCGACAGTGTGTAGGTGTTCCATTCTAGAGTCTAGACAGTGTGTAGGTGTTCCATTCTAGTCTAGACAGTGTGTAGGTGTTCCATTCTAGTCTCGACAGTGTGTAGGTGTTCCATTCTTGTCTAGACAGTGTGTAGGTGTTCCATTCTAGTCTCGACAGTGTGTAGGTGTTCCATTCTAGTCTCGACAGTGTGTAGGTGTTTCATTCTAGTCTAGACAGTGTGTAGGTGTTCCATTCTAGAGTCTAGACAGTGTGTAGGTGTTCCATTCTAGAGTCTAGACAGTGTGTAGGTGTTCCATTCTAGTCTCGACAGTGTGTAGGTGTTCCATTCTAGTCTAGACAGTGTGTAGGTGTTCCATTCTAGTCTCGACAGTGTGTAGGTGTTCCATTCTAGTCTAGACAGTGTGTAGGTGTTCCATTCTAGTCTAGACAGTGTGTAGGTGTTCCATTCTAGTCTCGACAGTGTGTAGGTGTTCCATTCTTGTCTAGACAGTGTGTAGGTGTTCCATTCTAGTCTCGACAGTGTGTAGGTGTTCCATTCTAGTCTCGACAGTGTGTAGGTGTTCCATTCTTGTCTAGACAGTGTGTAGGTGTTCCATTCTAGTCTCGACAGTGTGTAGGTGTTCCATTCTAGCCTAGACGGTGTGTAGGTGTTCCATCTTGACCCAGTAGACAGAGTCAGACTCCATAGTAGTGTGCAACAGCTATGCTTTAGCTCAGTGGGCTAAAACAGTCTTGTGGCACATAGAAAATCTATGTTCAAACCGTCGGTCACAAAAGCATGGAGTTATTTTAACCACATCAGAACTAGGCGCCATATGCATGAAGTGTCTCAGAGTGATGATCTAGAATCAGGTGCTCTCTGTCCATATAATCATATTAATTATGATCTAAAAGGCAGAACTAGTTATCCTAGATATATGTACATACGGCCCGAAATCTCACTGGAGTCAACTATGATTTCAAGAATGCTTTTCTCTTGCGTTGACTCTTGAGGCTGATTGCTTCAGCACTGCTCTGTTCAGTCTCTCAGTCTCTGCTGCGTTAGTTCTGTATCATTGGAAATGAAAAGATTTACTTTGGATGTAGCCACAGAAAGAAAATTCCTCCCCGGGTCACCCAAAAGCCTTGTAAAAACGCCACGGCCGTGCCAACTCAAACAGCTTTAGTTTGGATAAGTGGACCTGTCCTAAATTTAAAACCTTATAATTGGTGGTATGATGATAAAAGCTACCACATTTTCCTGTTCCAACCATCAAACTTCACACACATTAAGTTACACACAAGCTTTACACTGGTCTGTTAAACACACACACGTTTAATGTTGTGGCTGGCTGGTGATGGCTACAGATGGATGGTCACACACACACACACACACACACACACACACACACACACACACACACACACACACACACACACACACACACACACACACACACACACACACACACACACACACACACACACACACACACACACACACACACACACACACACACACACACACACACTGGCCATGTTTTCATTCATACAGCTGGGTTGAGGTACATGGTATACTGAGCAGGGAGAAAGAGCAGGGGGAATGCAGGGAGCGAGAGAGAGAGCAGGGAGATAGCAGCGTTAGCTGTTTGGATGACAAAATACATAAATATCCTGCTGCATCTCAGGAGGAGGGGGAGGAGAAGGAGGAGGGGAGGAGGAGGAGGTAGAAGGGGAGGAGAAAGAGGAGGAGGGGGAGGAGGAGGAGGAAGGGGAGGAGGGGAGGAAGAGGAAGGGGAGGAGGAGGAAGAGGAGGAGGGGGAGGAAGAGGAAGGGGAGGAGGAGTTGGAGGAGAAAGGTGAGGAGGAGGAGGAGAGGAGAAGGAGGATGAGGGGGGAAGAGGAGGAGGGGGAGGAGAGAGAGGAGGAAGAGGAAGAAGAAGAGGAGGAGGAGAGAAGGAGGAGGAGGAGAGAAGGAGGAGGGAAGGGGGAGAGGAGACCAATAACAAGAATGAGCTACAGTAAGGAGGACTTGCCCGAAGGCAATGTGTGTGTGTGGGTGTGTCAGGCTTCAGCTCGACCATCATCACACTGTTTTCACATCTCTCTGCTTGTTTGAATTAGTTAGATTACAAAAGGCATTGGGTTGCTCCATTGATGATGGTCTTTAATGGAAGCTCTATCATTGTCATTTGATTGTGTTGTTCCACAGCCAGTCGATATGTTTCTATCTTCCACAAGCTTTATTAAGTTACACTTTACTGGTCTGTTAAATGTGACTGCAGACATTTTATATTGTGGCTGGCTGGTGATGGGAGATGAGGGGAGGAGGATGAGGATGAGGAGAAGAAAGGGGAGGAGGAGGAGTAGGAAGAGGAAGAGGAGAAGGGGGAAGAGGAGGAGTATGAGGAGGATGGGGAGGAGAAGGAGGGTGGGGAGGAGGAATTGGATGAGTGGGAGGAGGAGGGGAATGAGGAGGAGGAAGGGGAGGAGGAGGAGGAAGAAGAAGGCTTAGGAGGAGGAAGGGGAGTAGAAGGAGAAGTAGGAAGAGGATAAATGGGAGGGGGAGGAGGAGGAAGGGGATGAGGAGGATTGGGAGGAAGATGGGGAGGAGTAAGGGGAGGAGGAGGAGGAGTAAGGGGAGGAGGGGGGGAGGGGGAGGAGGAAGGGGAGGAGGAGGATTGGGAGGAGGGGGGGGTGAGGAGGAGGAGTAAGGGGAGGAGGAGGATTGGGAGGAGTAAGGGGAGGAGTACGTTGTGGAGTAGGAGGAGGAGGAGGATTGGGAGGAGGAGGAAGGGGATGAGGGGGAGGAGGAGGGGGGGGGGAGGAGGAGGAGACCAATAACAGGGATGAGCTACAGTGTGTGTGTGTGTGTGTGTGTGTGTGTGTGTGTGTGTGTGTGTGTGTGTGTGTGTGTGTGTGTGTGTGTGTGTGTGTGTGTGTGTGTGTGTGTGTGTGTGTGTGTGGACACGTGCTTATGTGCATGTGTGTGTAGTGGGGTAATATTTGACATACAGTACCAGTCTAAAGGTTGGACACACCTACTCATTCCAGGGTGTTTCTTATTTTTACTATTTTCTACATTGTTGAATAATAGTGAAGACATCAAAACTATGAAATAACAAGTGGCGATTTTGGCATGTAAATCTTGGTGGGGCAACAAACTAAAAATAAGTGGGATGCATGCCAGCAAAGCCATTACACAACATAACGTCACATTAAACAATACATAAATTGCACTATAACGGTAACAAACAGTGCCCACAAACGGCCTACATGAAGCTGTACCAATAGCAGTCCCAACATCTTACCACTGCTACACCTGGCTATCAGCGAAGCCTTGTCTGGCAGCAAAACAGTTCATTCAGCCTCATTTACTGACTTTAGAAAAAACATCTGATATGGCTGACTTGCTTAAGGAAATGTGGTTTCTACTGACAATTGAAATGTACAAACTATAGCATAAGGGGACGACAACCAGATAAGAGGCAATACGCAATTTTCATTAAGACATTAATGAGCAAGCTAGGACGGACAAAGTCAATATAACTATTTGTTTAGCACTTTTGAAATGTACAGCGACAGAATTCAGAACATGAGCCATTCTTACAGTGTTCTCCCTGCACACCAAGTCAGAACCGTAGCATAAATAAAGGGGGCATATGGGCAGACAATGAAAGCTCTTACAAGTCAAGTTACAGGCTACATGTGCACCTTCAAGTCAGAACAGTAGGCGAAATTAAGAGGAGTAAATACTTTTGAAGTCGGAAGTTTACATACACTTAGGTTGGAGTCATTAAAACTCGTTTTTCAATCACTCCACAAATTTCTTGTTAACAAACTATAGTTTGGCAAGTCTGTTAGGACTACTTTGTGCATGACACAAGTCATTTTTCCAACAATTGTTTAGAGACAGATTATTTCACTTATAATTCACTGTATCACAATTCCAGTGGGTCAGAAGTGTACATATACTAAGTTGACTGTGCCCTTAAACAGCTTGGAAAAATCCAGAAAATTATGTCATGGCTTTAGAAGCTTCTGATAGGCTAATTGACATAATTTGAGTCAATTGGAGGTGTACCCGTGGATGTATTTCAAGGCCTACCTTCAAACTCAGTGCCTCTTTGCTTGACATCATGGGAAAATCAAAAGAAATCAGCCAAGACCTCAGAAATTGTAGACCTCCACAAGTCTCAAATCAAATCAAAGCAAATTTGATTTGTCACATACACATGGTTAGCAGATGTTAATGCGAGTGTAGCGAAATGCTTGTGCTTCTAGTTCCGACAATGCAGTAATAACCAACAAATAATCTAACCTAATAATTTCACAACAACTACCTTATACACACAAGTGTAAAGGGATGAAGAATATGTACATAAAGATATATGAATGAGTGATGGTACAGGACAGCATCGGCAAGATGCAGTAGATGGTATCGGGTACAGTATATACATATGAGATGAGTAATGTAGGGTATGTAAACATATAAAAGTGATACATTTTTCATCAATTTTTCCAATATTAAAGTGGCTGGAGTTTAGTCAGTATGTTGGCAGCAGCCACTCAATATTAGTGATGGCTGTTTAACAGTCTAATGGCCTTGAGAAAGAAGCTGTTTTTCAGTCTCTCAGTCCCTGCTTTGATGCACAGAATGAAGTTCATTCTTGGGAGCAATTTCCAAATGCCTGAAAGTACCACGTTCATCTGTACAAACAATAGTATGCAAGTATAAACACCATGGGACCACGCAGCCATCATACCTCTCAGGAAGGAGACACATTCTGTCTCCTAGAGAGGAACATACTTAGGTGGGAAAAGTGCAAATCAATCCCAGAACAACAGCAAAGGACCTTGTGAAGATGCTGGAGGAAATATAAAAATATATATATTTTGATTGGTTTAACACTTTTTTTTGGTTACTACGTGATTCCATATGTGTTATATCGTAGTTTTGATGTCTTCACTATTATTCTACAATGTAGAAAATAGTTTAAAAAATAAAGAAAAGCCTTGAATGAGTAGGTGTATCCAAACTTTGGACTGGTACTGTATATATTCTATACATCACGTGAGCCGTATTAAGACTAAAGAATCAGACAATTAAAATGTTCATCTGACTCCATGAGATTATCAAATTATGCAAATGACTACAGTTGAGTTACAGTAACAGGCAATCAGGAAGTGTCTGAGAACGGAATTCTGAATACAAGTATTTCATTAAAGTTGTCAAATGAATGGATTCACATACAAGGCATAAAGATTCAATTACAAGGCCATACTGACATTAACAAAGCATTAACCAAGTCACATTGATCCTAAGGTTAATTTACAAAACCAAGCATGAACTAAGAGATGCTTTACCAGGCCTGAGGCCCAGAAGTCTAGGGAATTAGAATGGAACCTGTTCACCCTGTACAGATGCAAGTTACCACAGAGATCTTACATCCACGTAGATAGCATTATCTAGTTATCCTCAGAGGACAAGTTTTGGCTAGATATCAGACATGAATGCAATAGTATTATTTCATCACACATTCCAGTAATCAGTTATCTGTATACTGCGAGAGAGAGAGGTACATGTTGGGCCCTTAACAGGGGAAGGTCTAACTAGTCCTTGGGCATTGTCCTCTGCTGGGCCATTTTCCATACATCCAGATGTATCAAGGAGAACATAAATTAGAGCCGAGCCTGCACATGTTTGTTAACAGCTAGTCTCTGTAGACAATCTCCCACAATTTTCAAATGCTCTGGCTTAGGTTCTGGTTTGAGACTACCCAGCAGACTATCCGTCTCCTATCCTCAGGAGACCCTAGTCCAGTCCACTGACAGAAGCAGGCTGTTTGAATTATGATCTAAGAAGAAGATTCACATGTATGCAATATTCACTTGTCCTATAATAACATACTGTATAGGAACCTATAAGGACTATAGGACGAACACCTAGCTGTGCATTTCATGCTCCTCTGTTGAAACCTAGTTCACTGTAGCTAGTTCACATCTGACTGCTTAAACCTAGTTCACTGTAGCTAGTTCACATCTGGCTGTTTAAACCTAGTTCACTGTAGCTAGTTCACATCTGGCTGCTTAAATCTAGTTCACTATAGCTAGTTCACATCTGGCTGTTTAAACCTAGTTCACTGTAGCTAGTTCACATCTGGCTGTTTAAACCTAGTTCACTGTAGCTAGTTCACATCTGGCTGTTTAAAACTAGTTCACTGTAGCTAGTTCACATCTGGCTGTTTAAACCTAGTTCACTGTAGCTAGTTCACATCTGGCTGTTTAAACCTAGTTCACTATAGCTAGTTCACATCTAGCTTAAAACCTATTGAGTCCCTGTACATAGCTTCTCTCACCCCAGAGGCTGCATACTACAGTGTTAGGAATGACATGGTTTATCATTACCACAGTGTTAGGAATGACATGGTTTATCATTACTACAGTGTTAGGAATGACATGGTTTATCATTACTACAGTGTCAGGAATGACATGGTTTATCATTACTACAGTGTTAGGAATGACATGGTTTATCATTACTACAGTGTTAGGAATGACATGGTTTATCATTACTACAGTGTTAGGAATGACATGGTTTATCATTACTACAGTGTTAGGAATGACATGGTTTATCATTACTACAGTGTTAGGAATGACATGGTTTATCATTACTACAGTGTTAGGAATGACATGGTTTATCATTACTACAGTGTTAGGAATGACATGGTTTATCATTACTACAGTGTTAGGAATGACATGGTTTATCATTACTACAGTGTTAGGAATGACATGGTTTATCATTACTACAGTGTTAGGAATGACATGGTTTATCATTACTACAGTGTTAGGAATGACATGGTTTATCATTACTACAGTGTTAGGAATGACATGGTTTATCATTACTACAGTCTTAGGAATGACATGGTTTATCATTACTACAGTGTTAGGAATGACATGGGTTGTCAAGAATGTAATATACGTTAGAACTCTATTCATGTTTTGATTTGTGTGTTTGCTCTTCTATGATGGGTGAGAGTTACTG
>NC_068424.1:74517482-74667482 GCF_023373465.1 Oncorhynchus keta
AAGCTATTTCTCAGCCTTTGACTCAGTTATCAATTGCATAAAACACCTTTTTCAAAACACTACATACAATTCTCTACCTAAAACACCAAAATCTAACAGAAAGTATTCACCAGGTCACACACACACTCCTCAATGTGCAAACACTAATAGCTTAACTGATCATTAACCAATCACTGCTTTACTGTAGTATAGGCCTATAAATAGGTCAAAGGTCAGATTACCTGTTTTGAACAATGGATGCCAACAATGGACAGAGAGCAAGAGGAGTAGGAGGAAGAGGAAGAAGAGGACGAGGGCAAAGAAGAGAAGGAAGGAGAGCCGTCTCTGATGAGATTAGGGTAACACTTGTTGATCATGTGATCAACAACAGTTTGACCATGAGAGAGACTGGACTGAGAGTCCAGCCCAACTTGAGTCGATTTACAGTGGTGTCCATAATTCGAACCTTCAGAAATGAGAACAGGTATGCAACTATCTAAAGACTATTTTAGCATTACAGTAATGTACTGTAAAATACGTATGACTGCATAGTATTGGATAAACATTTGTAACTCTAAGCCATCCATTTACTGCATGACATTGAATGAATGAGGTTGGTTATCATGCTGTACTACATTTTTTTGTACATTGTTTACAGTTCCTATGCTGAACACATACTGTGTTTGAATTCTGTACAGAGTGGAAAGGCAACGACATCATGGAGGACGAGGACGCTTGTTTACAGATGTACAAGAGACTGCAATTATAAATATGGTTTTGGCCAACAATGCAATTAGGATTTGAGAGATAAGAGAACATATCTTGAATAATGACACCATATTTAACAACATCAATGCTGTAAGCCTGTCGACCACACAACACATCCTCCAACGGCACCGAGTGACGATGAAACAACTTTACAAGGTGCCATTTAAGAGAAACTCTGACAGAGTCAAGAATATGCGACATGACTTTGTAGAGGTATGTATGCAACACTACTTCCAGTACTTCAGACATACAATACATCTGTATATCCCTTTGTCTGTTACAGAGAGTATTGGAGCTGGATGCCCATGTAATTCACCATTCATTTATTTATGTGGATGAGGTTGGCTTCAACCTCACCAAAACCAGGCGCCGCGGAAGAAATGTAATAGGACAGAGGGCAATGACCAATGTCCCTGGACAGCGTGGGGGTAATATAACTATGTGTGCTGCCATCACTCAAAACGGGGTTCTCCATCACAATGCCACACTGGGTCCGTACAACACCGGCCATATGCTCACTTTTCTGGATGCAATTTACACAATGCTTGTCCCTGATCCAGATCAGGAGCCTGCTAGATTAGTGGTTTTATGGGACAATGTTAGTTTTCACCGGGCTGTTCTAGTCCAAAACTGGTTTGTCACCCATCCACATTTTGTAGTTTTGTATCTTACCCCCATATTCACCTTTTCTAAATCCCATAGAGGAATTCTTCTCAGCCTGACACTGGAAAGTGTATGATCGCCAACCCACCCCCCGTAACAATTCCTGGACTGCCCCCCGGGACACCACACACACAATTGTGTTCTTTACTGTATTCTAAAGAATATACTTTTGGTTTACATATGTTTATGGTTTTGTTGTATGCTACTGTATACAACAGTAATGTTTGGCCTAA
The DNA here is from genome assembly GCF_023373465.1 of Oncorhynchus keta. Taxonomy (NCBI): domain Eukaryota; kingdom Metazoa; phylum Chordata; class Actinopteri; order Salmoniformes; family Salmonidae; genus Oncorhynchus; species Oncorhynchus keta. The sequence continues at coordinate 74,519,126 of NC_068424.1, forward strand.
TAAATATGTTCTGTTTCTACATTGCATTGGTGTTTACAGTGTACTTGTTACCCCTCTCAGCAGATGACTTTCACTGTAGAACATTGTATTGAAATGTAGATATAAGCCTATGAAAGACCACAGAGCTTTAGATTCAGAACAACAGTGTTTACATGGTGTATCCAGACATGTACTATTATGAAAGCAGTGTTTGCCATTTGATGCAAATGCTTCATTCTGACATGTGTTTATGGCATTTTGAATGCAGTGTTACATTTTTAAGGAGATGTGAGGCATTTGTGGGTGCAGTTTTGGGAATTGTGTGTAGAGTTTTGGGAATTGTGTGTAGTTTTGGGAATTGTGTGTAGAGTTTTGAAAAAAAGGAGACAGTTTTGAAAACTTGTGTAAGCAGTTGGAAAAAATTGTAATGCCCTCCTTGCCTGGCACGTGAGTCTTGGCAGGTTTGTTGTGGTGCCACATTACTTCCATATTTTTAATAATGAATTTAATGGTGCTCTGTGGGATGTTCAAAGTTTGGGATATTTTTTTATAACCCAACCCTGATCTGTACTTCTCCACAACTTTGTCCCTGACCTGTTTGGAGAGATCCTTGGTCTTCATGGTGCCGCTTGCTTGGTGGTGTTACAGACTCTGGGGCTTTTCAGAACAGGTCTATATTTCCTATGATCATGTGACGGATCATGTGACACTTAGATTATACACAGGTGGACTTTATTTAACTAATTATGTAACTTCTGAAGGTATTTGGTTTGATCTTATTTAGGGGCTTCATAGCAAAGTGTGTGAATACATATACACGCACAACTTTTCCGTTATTTATTTATTTTACATTTTGAAACAAGTTCTTTTTTTATTTCACCACAAAATTGGACTATTTGATGTATGTCCATTACATTAAATCCAAATTTAAAAAATCTATTTTAATTACAGGTTGTAATGCAGCAAAATAGGAAAGGCACTGTACTGGTGTCTGTTTCATAACCAGAGTAAGGCTGGAAGGGTATGACTATAGGTCATGACCTATAGAAATGCCCACACCAAACCTCAGTGCTTCTATAAGGTTCTTCAACACAACAACTCTACATACACAAGTTGAACTTTAAATGTTGCTTTTGCATAATTACCAACGTGACGACAGAAATGAATTCTTACCAAGCAACCATTATTCATGTATGATGTAGCGCAATAACAGCCCACTTCACTGTCTCAGATACAGTTGTCTTTATGTATGTAGAAAAGCAATAACAGCCCGCTTCACTGTCTCAGATACAGTTGTCTTTATGTATGTAGAAAAGCAATAACAGCCCACTTCACTGTCTCAGATACAGTAGTCTTTATGTATGAGGAAAAGCAATAACAGCCCACTTCACTGTCTCAGATACAGTTGTCTTTATGTATGAGGAAAAGCAATAACAGCCCACTTCACTGTCTCAGATACAGTAGTCTTTATGTATGAGGAAAAGCAATAACAGCCCACTTCACTGTCTCAGATACAGTAGTCTTTATGTATGAGGAAAAGCAATAACAGCCCACTTCACTGTCTCAGATACAGTTGTCTTTATGTATGAGGAAAAGCAATAACAGCCCACTTCACTGTCTCAGATACAGTAGTCTTTATGTATGAGGAAAAGCAATAACAGCCCACTTCACTGTCTCAGATACAGTAGTCTTTATGTATGAGGAAAAGCAATAACAGCCCACTTCACTGTCTCAGATACAGCTGTCTTTATGTATGAGGAAAAGCAATAACAGCCCACTTCACTGTCTCAGATACAGTAGTCTTTATGTATGAGGAAAAGCAATAACAGCCCACTTCACTGTCTCAGATACAGTAGTCTTTATGTATGAAGAAAAGCAATAACAGCCCACTTCACTGTCTCAGATACAGTAGTCTTTATGCAATAAACTCAGAATGATTCTAAATTATGCAATGTGTGTGTGTGTGTGTGTGTGTGTGTGTGTGTGTGTGTGTGTGTGTGTGTGTGTGTGTGTGTGTGTGTGTGTGTGTGTGTGTGTGTGTGTGTGTGTGTGTGTGTGTGGCTCTAAGGTATATTGCATAATGCAGTGAAAAGTACAATTATCTTGACACTGAAAGTATTGCCTGGTTGTCCAAAAGACTTGTTCACTCCAAAATGGCAGAGCCCTATGGGACAAAAACTAGTGCACTTTGTGGGTATTAGGGTGCCATTTGGGATGCAGACAGACAGTCATGCAGTAAATAATTCCATTTGTCAGTTTTCGTTTTGGGGGGTTTTCCTATAAAGCCTAGAACATAATGAGAATAAATATAAATTAGAGGAAAACTAAAAAACAGCATGAAATTCTTTGTTTCCATCCTCATTTATTCACAAGCACTAATGAAAGTAATATGGGATGAAGAGAGGAAAAGGAGAGGAAGAGGAGAGGACAGGAGGGAGGAGAGAAGGAGAGGACAGGAGGGAGGAGAAGAGGAGGAGGAGAGGAAGAGGAGAGGAGGGAGGAGAGGACAGGAGGGAGGAGAAGAGGAGGAGGAGAGGAAGAGGAGAGGAGGGAGGAGAGGACATGAGGGAGGAGAGGACAGGAGGGAGGAGAGGACAGGAGGGAGGAGAAGAGGAGGAGGAGAGGAAGAGGAGAGGAGGGAGGAGAGGACAGGAGGGAGGAGAAGAGGAGGAGGAGAGGAAGAGGAGAGGAGGGAGGAGAGGACATGAGGGAGGAGAGGACAGGAGGGAGGAGAGGACAGGAGGGAGGAGAAGAGGAGGAGGAGAGGAAGAGGAGAGGAGGGAGGAGAGGACATGAGGGAGGAGAGGAGAGGACATGAGGGAGGAGAGGAGAAGACAGGAAGGAGGAGAGGACAGGAGAGAGGGAGGAGAGGAGAGGTCAGGAGGGAGGAGAGGAGAGGACAATAGGGAGGAGAGGAGGAGGAGAGAAGAGGAGAAAACAGAGGGCAGAATAGGACATATAAAGGGAAGGAGATTGAGAGGGGGAAGAAGAGAGGAGAGGAGGAGATGAGAAGGAGGAGGGAGAAAGGGTGGGAGTATGAAGACAAAAGGAGAAAACGATGAAGGGAGGAGGAAGAGGATGATGGTGAGAAAGAGGATGATAATAATATACTGTATATAGGGCATTCTTGCTCAAGATGGAAAACCTTGGTAATCCACAATGAACATGATGACATAAACATGTTTGATTGAAGTATATTTATTCTGGACCTCAATAAGAAAACCATTCAAAAATTATCCTTTCCCAATATTTATTCTTGCGTCATATCCTCTTCTGTAAATACTCTACTGAACATGTCTACATTAGTTCTTACAATGGCCATGTTTATTTTTCCTTTAAAGTACCGTTGGTGTGCTCTGGGGAAAGACCATGACAAATGAACGTAGAAATGGTAAAAGACACACACATCTTTTTACATCAGTAATGTCATGTTTTTGGCAATGCCGGATTAAGTGATATGACATGCTATTCTATAAAATCCTTTCTCTGTAATGAATATTACCTGATTAAGCTAATCATGTAAATGTAATTAACTAGACAGTCGGGGCACCATGAAAGAGTGTTTATAGAGCTGTTATCTTCCGAATAAACTCTTAAAGACCTAGTAATATTTTACATCAATTGCAGTCAATATTAATCGTCACCTTATTTCAGTCTCATCTGAAAGTTGTAAATTCTTGGTTATCTTCACGAACTCTGGCTAACAAGTTGAATCAGCAATACAAAATTGGGTTTAATTATTTATTTACTAAATACCTAACCAATCACACAGAATTACATATACACAGAATCAATCATACCTTGATTACAAATTATGTCATAAAGTAAAACATCGCTAGAGGACGTAACAGATATGACAGCTGGTTACACAAAGAAAAGGGTCTGGATTTGAGTGAAAGAGCAGGAAGACTGAAGAACAAAGGGAAAAGCGATGTCTCTATTGGGCCGTAGGCAGCTTCTCTATCGTAAATACAGAATCTTATGCATTCTAAATTACCGCCCATTTGTAAAAGGAAAATGCAATAAATATTTACTCTGAGCTGCGCCTCGGTAGGTTGGTCGTAGATGCTGGTCGTGTTGGCCAACAGAGATCTTCCTGTCCTCGGAAGAATGTCTCTGGTGGTAAAGTGATTTCTCTGTCGTGATTTCTCTATCGAGATTTCTCTATCTGTGACGTCTCTATCGTGATTTCTCTATCGTGATTCCACTATTGTGATTTCTCTATCGCGGTTTCTCTATCGTGGCATTTCTATCATGGTTTCTCTATCATGGTTTCTCTATCGTGGTTCTCTATCATGATTCCTCTATCGTGATTTCTCTATCGTGATGTCTCTATCGTGATTTCTCTATCGTGATTTCTCTATCATGGTTCATGGTTTCTCTATCATGGTTTCTCTATCATGATTTCTCTATCGTGATTTCTCTATCGTGATTTCTCTATCGTGATTTCTCTATCGTGATTTCTCTATCGTGATTTCTCTATCATGATTTCTCTATCGTGATTTCTCTATCGTGATTTCTCTACCATGGTTCATGGTTTCTCTATCGTAGTTTCTCTATCGTGGTTCATGGTTTCTCTATCATGGTTTCTCTATCATGTTTCATGGTTTCTCTATGGTGGTTTCTGTATCGCAGTTTCTCTATCATGGTTTCTGTATCGCGGTTTCTCTATCGTGGTTTCTGTATCGCGGTTTCTCTATCATGGTTTCTGTATCGCGGTTTCTCTATCGTGGTTTCTGTATCGCGGTTTCTCTATCGTGGTTTCTGTATCGCGGTTTCTCTATCATGGTTTCTGTATCGCGGTTTCTCTATCATGGTTTTTGTATCGCGCTTTCTCTATCATGGTTTCTCTATCGTGGTTTCTGTATCGCGGTTTCTCTATCGTGGTTTCTGTATCGCGGTTTCTCTATCGTGGTTTCTGTATCGCGGTTTCTCTATCGTGGTTTCTGTATCGCGGTTTCTCTATCATGGTTTCTCTATCATGGTTTCACTATCATGATTTCTGTATCGCGGTTTCTCTATCATGGTTTCTGTATCGCGGTTTCTCTATCGTGGTTTCTGTATCGCGGTTTCTCTATCATGGTTTCTGTATCGCGGTTTCTCTATCATGATTTCTCCATAATGTTTTCTCTATCATGGTTTCTCTATCATGATTTCACTATCTGGGTTTCTCTATCATGATTTCACTATCTGGGTTTCTCTATCATGATTTCTCTATCATGGTTCATGATTTCTCTATCATGGTTTTTCTATCATGATTTCACTATCTGGGTTTCTCTATCATGATTTCTCTATCATGGTTCATGATTTCTCTATCATGGTTTCTCTATCATGGTTTCACTATCTGCGTTTCTCTATCATGATTTCTCTATCATGGTTCATGATTTCTCTATCATGGTTCATGATTTCTCTATCATGGTTCATGGTTTCTCTATCGTGATTTCTCTATATCATGGTTTCTCTATCATGGTTTCACTATCTGGGTTTCTCTATCATGATTTCTCTATCATGGTTTCTCTATCATGATTTCTCTATCATGATTTCTCTATCATGGTTTCTCTATCATGATTTCTCTATCATGGTTTCTCTATCATGGTTTCTCTATCATGGTTTCTCTATCATGGTTCCTCTATCATGGTTTCTCCATAATGTTTTCTCTATCATGGTTCCTCTATCATAATTTCTCTATCATGGTTTCACTATCTGGGTTTCTCTATCATGATTTCTCTATCATGGTTCATGATTTCTCTATCATGGTTCATGATTTCTCTATCATGGTTTCTCTAACGTGATTTCGCTATCATGGTTCATGATTTCTCTATCATGGTTCATGATTTCTCTATCATGGTTTCTCTAACGTGATTTCGCTATCATGGTTTCTCTATCATGTTTTCTCTATCATGGTTTCTCAACAGAGCACACCAACCGCATGTGTCTATACATGTGGTCGTGTGTTTGCATCTGTGAGAATAGGTGTGTGTGATTCCATGTGTGTGTGTATATGTGTGCGTGCGTACACATGCATGTGTGTGTATGCGTATGTATGTAAGTACGTATGTATGTGCGTGCACACCACTATGTGTGTGTGTGTATTCTGTCTCTAGCTGGTAATAAATGCAAAAGCAATGAGCCCATGTCTCCCATTCAGGTGTTCCATTCTCAAAACAGAGAGAGAATCCTGAGCAAAAGTCAAGAATCTTTCAGCAAACTCTTACAGTCATACACATTAGAGACCCACCTGCTGCTAACTCAATATACTCCACTATAACTCTCTATATTGTCCTGCTGCTAACTCAATATACTCCACTATAACTCTCTATATTGTCCTGCTGCTAACTCAATATACTCCACTATAATGCCCACCTGCTGTTAACTCAATATACTCCACTATAACTCTCTATATTGTCCTGCTGCTAACTCAATATACTCCACTATAACTCTCTATATTGTCCTGCTGCTAACTCAATATACTCCACTATAATGCCCACCTGCTGTTAACTCAATATACTCCACTATAACTCTCTATATTTTCCTGCTGTTAACTCAATATACTCCACTATAACTCTCTATATTGTCCTGCTGCTAACTCAATATACTCCACTATAACTCTCTATATTGTCCTGCTGTTAACTCAATATACTCCACTATAACTCTCTATATTGTCCTGCTGCTAACTCAATATACTCCACTATAACTCTCTATATTGTCCTGCTGTTAACTCAATATACTCCACTATAATTCTCTATATTGTCCTGCTGCTAACTCAATATACTCCACTATAATGCCCACCTGCTGTTAACTCAATATACTCCACTATAACTCTCTATATTGTCCTGCTGTTAACTCAATATACTCCACTATAACTCTCTATATTGTCCTGCTGCTAACTCAATATACTCCACTATAACTCTCTATATTGTCCTGCTGTTAACTCAATATACTCCACTATAATTCTCTATATTGTCCTGCTGCTAACTCAATATACTCCACTATAATGCCCTCCTGCTGTTAACTCAATATACTCCACTATAACTCTCTATATTGTCCTGCTGCTAACTCAATATACTACACTATAACTCTCTATATTGTCCTGCTGCTAACTCAATATACTCCACTATAACTCTCTATATTGTCCTGCTGCTAACTCAATATACTCCACTATAACTCTCTATAGTGTCCTGCTGTTAACTCAATATACTCCACTATAATGCCCTCCTGCTGTTAACTCAATATACTCCGCTATAACTCTCTATATTGTCCTGCTGCTAACTCAATATACTACACTATAACTCTCTATATTGTCCTGCTGCTAACTCAATATACTCCACTATAACTCTCTATATTGTCCTGCTGTTAACTCAATATACTCCACTATAACTCTCTATATTTTCCTGCTGTTATAACTCTCTCTCTATATTGTCCTGCTGCTAACTCAATATACTCCACTATAACTCTCTATATTGTCCTGCTGTTAACTCAATATACTCAACTATAACTCTCTATATTGTCCTGCTGCTAACTCAATATACTCCACTATAACTCTCTATATTGTCCTGCTGCTAACTCAATATACTCCACTATAACTCTCTATATTGTCCTGCTGTTAACTCAATATACTCCACTATAACTCTCTATATTGTCCTGCTGTTAACTCAATATACTCCACGATAACTCTCTATAGTGTCCTGCTGTTAACTCAATATACTCCACTATAACTCTCTATATTGTCCTGCTGCTAACTCAATATACTCCACTATAACTCTCTATATTGTCCTGCTGCTAACGCAATATACTCCACTATAACTCTCTATATTGTCCTGCTGCTAACTCAATATACTCCACTATAACTCTCTATATTGTCCTGCTGTTAACTCAATATACTCCACTATAACTCTCTATATTGTCCTGCTGTTAACTCAATATACTCCACTATAACTCTCTATATTGTCCTGCTGTTATCTCAATATACTCCATTATAACGCAATCAATTGTCCTAATCATATCCCTACGGTGATGCATGGTGGTGGCAACATCATGCTGTTGGGATGTTTTTCAGAGGCAGGGACTAGGAGACTTGTCAGGAAAGAGAGAAAGATGAACAGAGTTAAGCACAGAGAGATCTTTGATGAAAACATTCTCCAACAGGACAACGACCCTAAGCACACAGCCAAGACAATGCAGGAGTAGCTTCGGGCCAATCTCTGAATGTCCTTGAGTGGCCAATTCAGAGGCTGGACTTGAATCCAATTGAACATCTCTTTATAGATCTGAAAATATCTGTGCAAAGGCACAACCTGACAGGACTGCAGAGAAGAACGGGAGAAACTCCCCAAATACAGGTGTGCCAAGCTTGTAGCGTCAAATCCAAGAAGACTCACGTCTGTAATAGCTGCCAGAGGTGCTTCAACAAAGTACTGAGTAAAGGGTCTGAATACTAAATGTAAAGGGTCTGAATACTAAATGTAAAGGGTCTGAATACTAAATGTAAAGGGTCTGAATACTAAATTTAAAGGGTCTGAATACTAAATGTAAAGGGTCTGAATACTGTTTGTTTACTTCCGGGTTGGAGCGAGCGGTCGCATCCGCACTTCGCTCCGCAGGTAGTATAACTTTTCATTACATTTCATTATAGTACAACGGTTTGATTTGTCTAATCTTAGCAATTTCTTCTTAGCTAGCTACATAGCCGTCTTTGTATCAAAGATAATTGCGTAATTATCGTATTTCGTCGTCCTAACGTAGTCTACACTGCTATCTGCCCAGCAGCTAGCCAGCTAGCAAACGTCCACCGTCTACCGAATAGCAGCACTGTAGAAACTATTACACTCAACTGAACGACTTGATTAGTGTAGTGTTAGCTAGCTACATAGTTGTCTTTGCTGTCTTCGTATCCAAGATAATTGTGTAGTTTAGAGTGTGTAGTCTTAGAGTGATTATCTTAATTTACCGAGGTTAGCTAGCCAGCTATTTGTCGTCCTTAACGTAGGAGACACTGCTAGCTAGCCAACAGCTAGCCAACGTCTACCGAATAGAACTTCCGCACTCAACAACCCGGTCGATTCCGCTTCGCTCCACAGGTAGTATCACATTTTCATTTCATTTCATTACAGCACAACGGTTTGATTTGTTTGATCGTAGCTAGCTACATAGCTAGCTACATAGCCGTCTTTGTATCAAAGATAATTGTGTAGTCTAGAGCGATTTTCTAGGTTAGCTAGCCAGCTATTGTCGTTCTTTTAACGCAACGTAACGTAATCAACACTGCTAGCTAGCCAGCTAGCCCCCGAATAGCAGCACTGTAGAAACTATTACACTCAACGGAACGACTTGATTAGTGTAGTGTCAACAACGCAGCCACTGCCAGCTAGCCTACAAAGTCAACAACGCAGCCACTGCCAGCTAGCCTACTTCAGCAGTACTGTATCATTTTAATCATTTTAGTCAATAAGATTCTTGCTACGTAAGCTTAACTTTCTGAACATTTGAGACGTGTAGTCCACTTGTCATTCCAATCTCCTTGCATTAGCGTAGCCTCTTCTGTAGCCTGTCAACTATGTGTCTGTCTATCCCTGTTCTCTCCTCTCTGCACAGACCATACAAACGCTCCACACCGCGTGGCCGCGGCCACCCTAATCTGGTGGTCCCAGCGCACGACCCACGTGGAGTTCCAGGTCTCCGGTAGCCTCTGGAACTGCCGATCTGCGGCCAACAAGGCAGAGTTCATCTCAGCCTATGCCTCCCTCCAGTCCCTCGACTTCTTGGCACTGACGGAAACATGGATCACCACAGATAACACTGCTACTCCTACTGCTCTCTCTTCGTCCGCCCACGTGTTCTCGCACACCCCGAGAGCTTCTGGTCAGCGGGGTGGTGGCACCGGGATCCTCATCTCTCCCAAGTGGTCATTCTCTCTTTCTCCCCTTACCCATCTGTCTATCGCCTCCTTTGAATTCCATGCTGTCACAGTTACCAGCCCTTTCAAGCTTAACATCCTTATCATTTATCGCCCTCCAGGTCCCCTCGGAGAGTTCATCAATGAGCTTGATGCCTTGATAAGCTCCTTTCCTGAGGACGGCTCACCTCTCACAGTTCTGGGCGACTTTAACCTCCCCACGTCTACCTTTGACTCATTCCTCTCTGCCTCCTTCTTTCCACTCCTCTCCTCTTTTGACCTCACCCTCTCACCTTCCCCCCCTACTCACAAGGCAGGCAATACGCTCGACCTCATCTTTACTCGATGCTGTTCTTCCACTAACCTCATTGCAACTCCCCTCCAAGTCTCCGACCACTACCTTGTATCCTTTTCCCTCTCGCTCTCATCCAACACTTCCCACACTGCCCCTACTCGGATGGTATCGCGCCGTCCCAAACTTCGCTCTCTCTCCCCGGCTACTCTCTCCTCTTCCATCCTATCATCTCTTCCCTCTGCTCAAACCTTCTCCAACCTATCTCCTGATTCTGCCTCCTCAACCCTCCTCTCCTCCCTTTCTGCATCCTTTGACTCTCTATGTCCCCTATCCTCCAGGCCGGCTCGGTCCTCCCCTCCCGCTCCGTGGCTCGACGACTCATTGCGAGCTCACAGAACAGGGCTCCGGGCAGCCGAGCGGAAATGGAGGAAAACTCGCCTCCCTGCGGACCTGGCATCCTTTCACTCCCTCCTCTCTACATTTTCCTCCTCTGTCTCTGCTGCTAAAGCCACTTTCTACCACTCTAAATTCCAAGCATCAGCCTCTAACCCTAGGAAGCTCTTTGCCACCTTCTCCTCCCTCCTGAATCCCCCCTCCTCCCTCTCTGCAGATGACTTCGTCAACCATTTTGAAAAGAAGGTCGACGACATCCGATCCTCGTTTGCTAAGTCAAACGACACCGCTGGTTCTGCTCACACTGCCCTACCCTATGCTCTGACCTCTTTCTCCCTCTCTCTCAGATGAAATCTCGCGTCTTGTGACGGCCGGCCGCCCAACAACCTGCCCGCTTGACCCTATCCCCTCCTCTCTTCTCCAGACCATTTCCGGAGACCTTCTCCCTTACCTCACCTCGCTCATCAACTCATCCCTGACCGCTGGCTACGTCCCTTCCGTCTTCAAGAGAGCGAGAGTTGCACCCCTTCTGAAAAAACCTACACTCGATCCCTCCGATGTCAACAACTACAGACCAGTATCCCTTCTTTCTTTTCTCTCCAAAACTCTTGAACGTGCCGTCCTTGGCCAGCTCTCCCGCTATCTCTCTCAGAATGACCTTCTTGATCCAAATCAGTCAGGTTTCAAGACTAGTCATTCAACTGAGACTGCTCTTCTCTGTATCACGGAGGCGCTCCGCACTGCTAAAGCTAACTCTCTCTCCTCTGCTCTCATCCTTCTAGACCTATCGGCTGCCTTCGATACTGTGAACCATCAGATCCTCCTCTCCACCCTCTCCGAGTTGGGCATCTCCGAGAATCTGTCTCCTCACCACGCGCTCTCACCACTGGTGTCCCCCAGGGCTCTGTTCTAGGCCCTCTCCTATTCTCGCTATACACCAAGTCACTTGGCTCTGTCATAACCTCACATGGTCTCTCCTATCATTGCTATGCAGACGACACACAATTAATCTTCTCCTTTCCCCCTTCTGATGACCAGGTGGCGAATCGCATCTCTGCATGTCTGGCAGACATATCAGTGTGGATGACGGATCACCACCTCAAGCTGAACCTCGGCAAGACGGAGCTGCTCTTCCTCCCGGGGAAGGACTGCCCGTTCCATGATCTCGCCATCACGGTTGACAACTCCATTGTGTCCTCCTCCCAGAGCGCTAAGAACCTTGGCGTGATCCTGGACAACACCCTGTCGTTCTCAACTAACATCAAGGCGGTGGCCCGTTTCTGTAGGTTCATGCTCTACAACATCCGCAGAGTACGACCCTGCCTCACACAGGAAGCGGCGCAGGTCCTAATCCAGGCACTTGTCATCTCCCGTCTGGATTACTGCAACTCTCTGTTGGCTGGGCTCCCTGCCTGTGCCATTAAACCCCTACAACTCATCCAGAACGCCGCAGCCCGTCTGGTGTTCAACCTTCCCAAGTTCTCTCACGTCACCCCGCTCCTCCGCTCTCTCCACTGGCTTCCAGTTGAAGCTCGCATCCGCTACAAGACCATGGTGCTTGCCTACGGAGCTGTGAGGGGAACGGCACCTCAGTACCTCCAGGCTCTGATCAGGCCCTACACCCAAACAAGGGCACTGCGTTCATCCACCTCTGGCCTGCTCGCCTCCCTACCACTGAGGAAGTACAGCTCCCGCTCAGCCCAGTCAAAACTGTTCGCTGCTCTGGCCCCCCAACGGTGGAACAAACTCCCTCACGACGCCAGGACAGCGGAGTCAATCACCACCTTCCGGAGACACCTGAAACCCCACCTCTTTAAGGAATACCTAGGATAGGATAAAGTAATCCTTCTCACCCCCCTTAAAAGATTTAGATGCACTATTGTAAAGTGGCTGTTCCACTGGATGTCATAAGGTGAATGCACCAATTTGTAAGTCGCTCTGGATAAGAGCGTCTGCTAAATGACTTAAATGTGATGTAAATGTAAATACTAAATGTAAAGGGTCTGAATACTAAATGTAAAGGGTCTGAATACTAAATGTAAAGGGTCTGAATACTAAATGTAAAGGGTCTGAATACTAAATGTAAAGGGTCTGAATACTAAATGTAAAGGGTCTGAATACTTATGTAAAGGGTCTGAATACTTATGTAAAGGGTCTGAATACTAAATGTAAAGGGTCTGAATACTTATGTAAAGGGTCTGAATACTAAATGTAAAGGGTCTGAATACTTATGTAAAGGGTCTGAATACTAAATGTAAAGGGTCTGAATACTTATGTAATGTGATATTTCAGTTTTTCATTTTTTTATATATTTGCAAAGATTTTTAAAAATGCTGTTTTTGCTTTGTGTTATTGTGTGCAGAAAAATTCTAAAACAATTGAATCAATTTTAGAATAAGGCTATAACGTAACAAAATATACTTTCTGAATGCACTGTGCCTTGCCAGCTACATCTGAAACTGCCAAACAACCTACCCAACCGGTCATGTCCCCCGGACACCAGTGAACGTTGCGCCCCAGTGTGTGTGTGTGTGTGTGTGTGTGTGTGTGTGTGTGTGTGTGTGTGTGTGTGTGTGTGTGTGTGTGTGTGTGTGTGTGTGTGTGTGTGTGTGTGTGTGTGTGTGTGTGTGGTGTGTGTGTTTAAGGAATACCCAGGATAGGATAAAGTAATCCTTCTCACCCCCCCTTAAAAGATTTAGATGCACTATTGTAAAGTGGCTGTTCCACTGGATGTCATAAGGTGAATGCACCAATTTGTAAGTCGCTCTGGATAAGAGCGTCTGCTAAATGACTTAAATGTAAATGTAATGTAAATGTGTGTGTGTAGTGAACTCTGCACTAAAGCACTGGTCTGTATAACTCAACTTGTCTTCAAAGTGGAATTATAGACTTGTGGAGAGAAAGACAGAGCTCAAGAAAGAGGAGAGGAGAGGAGAGGAGAGGAGAGGAGAGGAGAGAGGAGAGGAGAGATAACATCTATCATTGTATTAGTGTGTAGGTGTTGTTACAGCAGAGAGGAGGAAGTTTACTCTGTGCGGCTGTGTTCCCTTCCCACCCTTCCCTTCCTTCCCTTCCTTCCCTTCCTTCCCACTCTTCCCTTCCTTCCCTTCCTTCCCTTCCTTCCTTCCCTTCCTTCCCTTCCCTTCCTTCCCTTCCTTCCCTTCCTTCCTTCCCTTCCTTCCCTTCCTTCCCACTCTTCCCTTCCTTCCCTTCCTTCCCTTCCCTTCCTTCCCTTCCTTCCTTCCCTTCCTTTCCTTCCCTCCCTTCCCTTCCTTCCTTCCTTCCCTTCCTTCCCACTCTTCCCTTCCTTCCCTTCCTTCCCTTCCTTCCCTTCCTTCCCACTCTTCCCTTCCTTCCCTTCCTTCCCACCCTTCCCTTCCTTCCCTTCCTTCCTTCCTTCCTTCCTTCCTTCCTTCCTTCCTTCCCACCCTTCCCTTCCTTCCCTTCCTACCTTCCTTCCCTCCCCTTCCTTCTCACCCTTCCCTTGCCTTCCATTCCCTTCCTTCCATTCCCTTCCCTTCCCTTCCCTTCCCTTCCCTTCCCTTCCCTTCCCTTCCCTTTCCTTCCCTTCCTTCCCTTCCTTCCCTTCCTTCCCACTCTTCCCTTCCTTCCTTCCTTCCCTTCCTTCCCTTCCTTCCCTTCCTTCCCACCCAATCCCTTCCTTCACTTCCTTCCCACCCTTCCCTTCCTTCCCTTCCCTTCCTTCCCTTCCTTCCCCCCTTCCCACCCTCCCTTCCTTCCCACCCTTCCCTTCCTTCCCTTCCTTCCCTTCCTTCCCTTCCTTCCCTTCCTTCCTTCCCTTCCTTCCTTCTCTTCCTTCCCAACCTTCCCTTCCCTTCCTTCTCACCCTTTCCTTCCCTTCCCTTCCTTCCCTTCCTTCCCTTCCTTCCCTTCCTTCCCACCCTTCCCTTCCTTCCCTTCCTTCCCATCCTTCTCTTCCCTTCCCTTCCATTCCCTTCCCTTCCCCTCCCTTCCCTTTCCTTTCCTTTCCTTTCCTTTCCTTTCCTTCCCTTCCCTTCCCTTCCCACCCTTCCTTCCCTTCCTTCCCTTCCTTCCCACTCTTCCCTTCCTTCCCTTCCTTCCCTTCCTTCCCACTCTTCCCTTCCTTCCCTTCCTTCCCACCCTTCCCACCCTTCCCTTCCTTCCCACCCTTCCCTTCCTTCCCACCCTTCCTTCCCTTCCCTTCCTTCCCTTCCTTCCCTTCCTTCCCTTCCTTCCTTCCCCTTCCCTTCCCTTCCTTCCTTCCTTCCTTCCCTTCCTTCCCTTCCTTCCTTCCCTTCCTTCCCACCCTTCCTTCCCTTCCTTCCTTCCCACCCTTCCCACCCCCTTCCTTCCCACCCTCCTTCCCTCCTTCCTTCCTTCCCTTCCCTTCCTTCCCTTCCTTCCCACCCTTCCTTCCTTCCTTCCTTCCTTCCTTCCTTCCTTCCTTCCTTCCTTCCTTCCTTCCTTCCCCTACCTTCCCTTCCTTCCTTCCCTTCCTTCCCATCCTTCCCCTTCCCTTCCTTCTCACCCTTCCCTTCCCTTCCATCCCTTCCCTTCCCTTCCCTTCCATCCCTTCCCATCCTTCCACTCCCTTGCCTCCCCTCCTCCATCCCATCCCTCCCTTCCCATCCCTTCCTTCTCATCCTTCCCATCCCTTCCCTTCCTTCCCTCATCCTTCCCTTCCTTCCCTTCCTTCCCACTCCCTTCCTTCCTTCCCTTCATTCCCTTCCTTCCCACTTCCTTCCTTCCTTTCACCCTTCCTTCCCACCCTTCCCTTCCTTCCCACCCTTCCCACCATTCCCTTCCTTCCCTTCCTTCCTTCCCACCCTTCCCTTCCTTCCCCTTCCTTCCTTCCTTCCCTTCCCTTCCCTTCCTTCCCTTCCCTTCCTTCCCTTCCCTTCCCCTTCCCACCCTTCCCTTCCTTCCCTACCTTCCCTTCCTTCCCTTCCATCCCTTCTCATCCTTCCACTCCCTTGCCCCCCTCCCCTCCCATCCCTTCCCACTCTTCCCTTCCCTTCCTTCCCCTCCCCTCTCATCCCTCCCTTCCCATCCCTTCCTTCTCATCCTTCCCTTCCTTCTCATCCTTCCCACCCTTCCCTTCCTTCACTTCCTTCCCTTCCTTCCCTTCCTTCCCTTCCTTCCCTTCCTTCCTTTCTTCCTTCCCACCCTTCCCTTCCTTCCGTTACAGTTAACAGTTTTACCTGTCCAAAATTGTAATCAGTAATGTAACTTTTGGATTACACAAACTCTGTAACGTAATCTGATTCCTTTTTGGATTTTTTTTTTCCCCTTAAGAGGCGTTAGGAGATGAAAAGGATCCATTAAACACATTTGGTGTGTCACGATAGTGGTCTCTGATTGGTGGTCATCATTTGGTGTGTCACGGTAGAGGTCTCTGATTTGTCATCAGACTTGCTAAAGTGGAACATATCTAAATTTGCACCTTTTTTCTCGCAAAAGTCCTTTTTGAATTTAAAAGTAATCCAAGAAGTAATCATGTCGTTTTTGAAAAGTATCTGTGATCTTATTACAATATTTTTTACTGCAACATAACTGACTACAGTTATCAGTTACTTCCCAACCCTAATCTCCATGTAATCGTCCCTAATCCCTTTCCTCTCCACCTTCTCCTCCTCCCTATTCCCTTTCCTGTCCACCTCCTCCCTATTCCCTTTCTTCTCCACCTTCTCCTCCTCCCTATTCCCTTTCCTCTCCACCTTCTCCTCCTCCCTAATCCCTTTCCTGTCCACCTCCTCCCTATTCCCTTTCTTCTCCACCTTCTCCTCCTCCCCATTCCCTTTCCTCTCCACCTTCTCCTCCTCCCTATTCCCTTTCCTCTCCACCTTCTCCTCCTCCCTATTCCCTTTCCTCTCCACCTCCTCCTCCCTATTCCCTTTCCTCTCCACCTTCTCCTCCTCCCTATTTCCTTTCCTCTCCACCTTCTCCTCCTCCCTATTCCCTTTCTTCTCCACTTTCTCCTCCCTATTCCCTTTCCTCTCCACCTCCTCCTCCCTATTCCCTTTCCTCTCCACCTCCTCCTCCCTATTCCCTTTCCTCTCCACCTTCTCCTCCACCCTATTCCCTTTCCTCTCCACCTTCTCCTCCTCCCTATTCCCTTTCCTCTCCACCTTCTCCTCCTCCCTATTCCTTTCCTCTCCACCTCCTCCTCCCTATTCCCTTTCCTCTCCACCTTCTCCTCCTCCCTATTCCCTTTCCTCTCCACCTTCTCCTCTTCCCTATTCCCTTTCTTCTCCACTTTCTCCTTCCTATTCCCTTTCCTCTCCACCTTCTCCTCCTCCCTATTCCCTTTCTTCTCCACTTTCTCCTCCCTATTCCCTTTCCTCTCCACCTTCTCCTCCTCCCTATTCCCTTTCTTCTCCACTTTCTCCTCCCTATTCCCTTTCCTCTCCACCTACTCCTCCCTATTCCCTTTCCTCTCCACCTCCTCCTCCCTATACCCTTTCCTCACCACTTCTCCAGACCATCTCCCCAGTCCTCTCTCCCCTCTCACCTCCTCCTCTCCTCTTCCTCCCGTTTTCCCAACTCTCTACAACTTCTGCCCATCTTTCAGTCCTTTCCTTCTCTCCCTTCCCTCTCCACCTCTGTCTTTCCCTCTCCATCTCCTCTCTCCTCCTCCTCTTCCCTCCATCCAGACCATTTCAAAAGCCTCTTTATGATGCAGCTAAAAGCAGATCATGTTCAAACGGCACACACACTCTCTCTCTCTTTCTCTCTCCTGGGATATCCTCATTTAAACCCACAGTGAGATGAGAGGGGCTGTCTGGTGAAATAGTAATAGTCTGTTAATTGGTTGTTAATGGACTGGGTTTTGGTAATAGTCCCAATAGTCTCCTGTTTATTACCATTCCACAGCCCTGTGAGCCCTGGTCATAGTGTAGGGTTACACCTCTACAACTGGCTGATTGCTTTCTGCTCACAGTAAACCAAGAACAGCGTCCCAAATGGCACCCTATTCACTATAAAGTGCACTACTTTCGACCAGGGCCCATTGGTGCACTTTATAGGGAATAGGGTGCTGTTTTGGACGCACAATATATTGTGTTATCCGGAGGGTAGATGTTAATCTCATTATTGTTTTATGTGCTGCTGCTCTGGTTTATAATTGTCATTTTTTGGCCCCAAGTGAAGTGCTTTAAGTGTTGACCACATTGTCTAGTGAGATTATTCTCCGAACCCCTAATAAAGTCACCCAACATCAATGTGAAAGACTGGTGGAGAGCAGGCCATGATGCATTGAAAGCTGTGATTGAAAATCAGGGTTATTCCACCAAATATTGATTTGTGAACTCTTCCTAAGTTAAAACATGAGTATTGTGTTGTTTAAAAAGGAATATGAACTTGTTTTCTTTTCGTTATTCGAGTTCTGACAACACTGTATCTTTTTTTGTATTTTGACCAGTTGTCATTTTCCGCAAATAAATGCTTTAAATTACAATATTTTTATTTGGAATTTGGGAAAAATGTTGTCAGTAGTTTATAGAATAAATAAAAAATGTTCATTTTACCCAAACAGATTCCTATAAATAGTACAACCAGGGAAGCAGTATATAAAAGTACACTACATGACCAAAAGTATGTGGACACCTGCTCGTCGAACATCTCAAACCAAAGTCATGTGCATAAATATGAAGTTGGTCCCCCCTTTGCTGCTAGAGCAGTTTCTACTCTTCTGGGAAGGCTTTCCACTAGATGTTGGAACATTGCTGTGGGGACTTGCTTCCATTCAGCCACACAAGCATTAGTGAGGTCGGGCCCTGATGTTGGGTGGTTAGACCTGGCTCGCAATCAGTGTTCCAATTCATCCCAAAGGTGTTAGATGGAGTTGAGGTCATGGCTCTGTGCAGGCCAGTCAAGTTCTTCCACACACATCTCAGCAAACCATTTCTTTATGAACCTTTCTTTGTGCATTGTCATACTGAAACAGGAAAGGGCCACAGAATCGTCTAGAATGTCAAATCAAATCTTATTTGTCACACGACCCAAATACAACGTAGACCTTACAGTGAAATGCTTACTTACAAGCCCTTAACCAACAGTGCAGTTTTAAGACAAGTAAGTGTTAAATAAAAATAGATAACTAAAACATTTAAATAACAAATAATAAAGAACAGCAGTAAAATAACAGTAGCGATGTACAGGGGGTACAGGTACAGAGTCAATGTGAGGGTGTACCGGTACAGAGTCAAAGTGGAGGCTATATACAGGGGGTACCGGTACAGAGTCAATGTGAGGAGGCTATATACAGGGGGGTACCGGTACAGAGTCTATGTGACGGTGTACCGGTACAGAGTCAATGTGGAGGCTATATACAGGGGGGTACCGGTACAGAGTCAATGTGAGGGTGTACCGGTACAGAGTCAATGTGGAGGCTATATACAGGGGGTACCGGTACAGAGTCAATGTGGAGGCTATATATAGGGGGTACCGGTACAGAGTCAATGTGAGGAGGCTATATACAGGGGGGTACCGGTACAGAGTCTATGTGAGGGTGTACCGGTACAGAGTCAATGTGGAGGCTATATACAGGGGGGTACCGGTACAGAGTCAATGTGAGGGTGTACCGGTACAGAGTCAATGTGGAGGCTATATACAGGGGGTACCGGTACAGAGTCAATGTGGAGGCTATATACAGGGGGTACCGGTACAGAGTCAATGTGGAGGCTATATACAGGGGGTACTGGTACAGAGTCAATGTGGAGGCTATATACAGGGGGTACCGGTACAGAGTCAATGTGGAGGCTATATACAGGGGGTACCGGTACAGAGTCTATGTGAGGAGGCTATATACAGGGTGTACCGGTACAGAGTCAATGTGGAGGCTATATACAGGGGGTACCGGTACAGAGTCAATGTGGAGGCTATATACAGGGGGTACCGGTACAGAGTCAATGTGGAGGCTATATACAGGGGGTACCGGTACAGAGTCTATGTGAGGAGGCTATATACAGGGTGTACCGGTACAGAGTCAATGTGGAGGCTATATACAGGGGGTACCGGTACAGAGTCAATGTGAGGAGGCTATATACAGGGGGTACTGGTACAGAGTCTATGTGAGGAGGCTATATACAGGGTGTACCGGTACAGAGTCAATGTGGAGGCTATATACAGGGGGGTACCGGTACAGAGTCAATGTGGAGGCTATATACAGGGGGTACTGGTACAGAGTCAATGTGGAGGCTATATACAGGGGGGTACCGGTACAGAGTCAATGTGGAGGCTATATACAGGGGGTACCGGTACAGAGTCAATGTGGAGGCTGTATACAGGAGGGTACCGGTACAGAGTCAATGTGGAGGCTATATACAGGGGGTACCGGTACAGAGTCAATGTGAGGAGGCTATATACAGGGGGTACCGGTACAGAGTCAATGTGAGGAGGCTATATACAGGGGGTACCGGTACAGAGTCAATGTGAGGAGGCTATATACAGGGGGTACCGGTACAGAGTCAATGTGAGGAGGCTATATACAGGGGGTACCGGTACAGAGTCAATGTGAGGAGGCTATATACAGGGGGTACTGGTACAGAGTCAATGTGAGGAGGCTATATACAGGGGGTACCGGTACAGAGTCAATGTGAGGAGGCTATATACAGGGGGTACTGGTACAGAGTCAATGTGAGGAGGCTATATACAGGGGGTACCGGTACAGAGTCAATGTGAGGAGGCTATATACAGGGGGTTCTGGTACAGAGTCAATGTGTGGGGGCACCGGTTAGTCGAGGTAATTGAAGTAATATGTACATGTATGTAGAGTTAAAGTGACTATGCATAGATAATTAACAGAGAGGATCAGCAGCGTAACAGATGGGGTGGAGGGGGTGGAGGGGGTGGAGGGGGTGGAGTGGGTGGAGGGGGTGGAGGGGTGGAGGGGGTGGAGTGGGTGGAGGGGGTGGAGTGGGTGGAGTGGGTGGAGTGGGTGGAGGGGGTGGAGTGGGTGGAGGGGGTGGAGTGGGTGGAGGGGTGGAGGGGTGGAGTGGGTGGAGGGGGTGGAGGGGTGGAGTGGGTGGAGGGGGTGGAGGGGTGGAGGGGGTGGAGTGGCTGCGCCAATAGTCTGGGTAGCCATTTGATTAGCTGTTCAGAGTCTTATGAGTCTTGTGGCTTGGGGTTAGAAGCTGTTAAGAAGCCTCTGGGACCTAGACTTCGCGCTCGGGTACCACTTGCCGTGCGGTAGAAGAGAGAACAGTCTATGACTAGGGTGGTTGGAGTATTTTTAGGGCCTTCCTCTGACACCGCCTGGTATAGAGGTCCTGGATGGCAGGAAGCTTGACCCCAGTGATGTACTGGGCCGTGCGCACTATCCTCTGTAGTGCCTTGCGGTCGGAGGCCGAACAATTGCCATACCAGCTAGTGATGCAACCAAGATGCTCTCGATGGTGCAACTGTAGAACTTTTTGTAGAACTTTTTGAGGATCTGAAGACACATGCCAAATCTTTTCAGTCTCCTGAGGGGGAATAGGCTTTGTTGTGCCCTCTTCACGACTGTCTTGGTCTATTTGGACCATGATAGTTTGTTGGTGATGTGGACATCAAGGAACTTGAAGCTCTCAACTTGCTCCACTGCAGCCCCGTCGATGAGAATGGAGGCATGCTCAGTCCTCCTTTTCCTGTAGTCCACAATCATGTCCTTTGTCTTGATCACATTGAGGGAGATGTTGTTATCCTGGCACCACATTGCCGAGGTCTCTGACCTCCTCCCTATAGGCTGTCTCATCATTGTCAGTGATCAGGCCTACCACTGTTGTGTCGGCAGCAATCTTAATGATGATGTTGGAGTTGTGTCTGGCCATGCAGTCATGAGTGAACAGGGAGTACAGGAGGGGACTGAGCACGCACCCATAAGGGGCCCCAGTGTTGAGGAACACGTGGCAGATGTGTTGTTATCTACCCTTACCACCTGGGGACGGCCGTCAGGAAGTCCAGGATCCAGTTGCAGAAGGGGGTGTTTAGCTTAGTGATGAGCTTTGAGGGTACTTGTATGCTGTAGGGTTAAGATTCCCCTTCACTGGAACTAAGGGTCCTAGCCCGAGCCATGAAAAACAGCCCCAGACCATTACTCCTCCTTCACCAAACTTTACAGTTGGGGTAGGTAGTGTTCTCCTGGCATCCGCCAAACCCAGATTAGTTTGTCAGACTGCTAGATGGTGAAGCGTGATTCATCACTCCAGAGAGTCCAATGGCGCCGAGCTTTACCCCACTCCAGACGATGCAAGGCATTGGTGATTTTAGGCTTATGTGTGGCAGCTCGGACATAGAAACCCATTTAATGAAGCTTCCGACGAACAGTTCTTCCACTAACATACACAGTGTATGTGGACACCCTTCAAATGAGTGGATCTGGCTCTTTCAGCCACACCCGTTGCTGACAGGTGTATAAAATAGGGCACACAGCCATGCAATCTCCATAGACAAAGGTTGACAGTAGAATGGCCTGTACTGAAAAGCTCAGTGACTTTCAACGTGGCACCATTATAGGAGTCAGTTTCCAACAAGTCAATTCCTGCCCTGCTAGAGCTGCCCCAGTCAACTGTAAGTGCTTTTATTGTGAAGTGGAAACGTCTAGGAGCAACAGCAGCTGAGCCGCGAAGTGGTAGGCCACACAAGCTCGGGATGAGGAATAATGGTCTGGGGCTGTTTTTCATGGTTCGGGCTAGGCTCTTTAGTTCCACTGAAGGGAAATCTTAGCACTATGGAATACAATGCCATTCTATACAATTATGTGCCTCCAACTCTGTGGCAACAGTTAGGGGAAGGCACTTTCCTGTTTCAGCATGACAATGCCCCCTTTTACAAAGGTGAGGTCCATACAGAAATGCTTTGTCGAAAATGCTGTGGAAGAACTTGACTGGCCTGCACAGAGCCGTGACCTCAACTCCATCTAACACCTTTGGGAAGAATTGGAACGCCGACTGCGAGCCAGGCCTAATCGCCCAGCATCAGTGTCCGACCTCACAAATGCTCTTGTGTCTGAATGGAAGCAAGTCCCCGCAGCAATGTTCCGACATCTAGTGAAAAGCCTTCCCAGAAGAGTGGAGGCTGTTATAGCAGCAATGTTCCAACATCTAGAGGAAAGCCTTCCCAGAAGAGTGGAGGCTGTTATAGCAGCAATGTTCCAACATCTAGAGGAAAGCCTTCCCAGAAGAGTGGAGGTTGTTATAGCAGCAATGTTCCAACATCTAGAGGAAAGCCTTCCCAGAAGAGTGGAGGCTGTTGTAACGGCAAAAGGGGGACCAACTCCATATTACTGTAATACCCATGATTTTGGAATGAGATGTTCGACGAGCAGGTGTCCACATACTTTTGGTCATGTAGTGTATAACCAGTCAGAACGACTCCTTGGACATTGATTCTGTTTCTACTGCATGTTCTACTCTGGTGAGCATTGGGTTTAAGTGTTCATATGTATATAAATATACATCCAATAGGAATGTAGAAAACTAGAGTTATTTGTGATTATGATGTTTGTCTCTACTCTCCAGTACCTCCACTACAGTGGCAATGTAATATTGATGTACAAATGGCTGGGAGACCACACACACACACACACACACACACACACACACACACACACACACACACACACACACACACACACACACACACACACACACACACACACACACACACACACACACACACACACACACACACACACACACACACACACACACACACACACACACACACAAATCAAATGGAATCACAACTAAAAGTTTAACTGTCGACGTCAACACATCTATTTTTGATCATTTCAACTGTACGAGATGCCAGTCCTTTTAAAGTCAAACCACAAGGGCAATGTTGCAAAGAATATAGTTAGAGATAAGTGATATTTCAGCGCTCGATCACTCTTAGTTCTGCGTCATTTATGAGGAGACAAATAGTTGTTGAGTGTTGTTTAGAGCACGAACTGTGTGTGTGTGTGTGTGTGTGTACGTGTGTGTGTGTGTGTGTGTGTGTGTGTGTGTGTGTGTGTGTGTGTGTGTGTGTGTGTGTGTGTGTGTGTGTGTGTGTGTGTGTGTGTGTGTGTGTGTGTGTGTGTGTGTGTGTGTGTGTGTGTGTGTGTGTGCGTGTGTGTGTGTCCTTAACATGGCCGTAGTGCAGGATGTTACTCTGACAGAGCTCGGCTTTTTACAGTGGGGATCTTTTGGACATCCAATCCAATGAACTAAAATAGACTAGTGGCTTTCAGTCGGAGTCATGTCACTCCTCTCTGTGGAGAGATGTACTAAAACATTTCACTAACAGAAAGAAGAATGTTTTTCATTTTTCATACAACCAGAGAGACTAAATGGACTGTTAAAACCCACAGGAAACAGAGTGATTCAATGTGACATTGGTTCTGGTTAAGACTGGTCGGAGTGTGAGTCTGAAATTACACCATTTTCACGATATAGTGTACTACTTTGACCAGAGGCCTGGTCAAAAGTAGTGCACTATGTAAGGGTTAGAGTAAGTAGTGCACTATAAAGGGTGCCATTTGGGACAAACCCACAGACTTATAGACAGTGGCTGTTTTGAACAAGACTATTTAGGTCCTGTTCCAATCTCCATACTACTGTACCACCTAGCTTAGAGTACATGCCCATTGAAATGCTTCATACTAAGTGTCGTACCAGGTGTGGACATTGGAATATAGAGCCTAGAGCTTGAGCCGGCCCTAAAACATATTCTTATACAGTATTTCAACATAAAACATTGAGGGCAAGAGGTTGTTGTTCATGAATAATACATGAAGAAAGTTATGAGATCAGAAAATACAGTTTCATTATAAGCCACGGGATGATTGATGTATTTTCATAATGATTCCAGCATGTAGAACTAATGCAGTTGGTATCAATGTGGCAGACTGTCAGTTGCATTGCCACCTGGTCTTCGTTTGCTGCTTGTTGCAGTAACACTACAGTCCACTAGATGGCTGTAGTTGATCACTGAAGTGCTCTGCTCAGGCAAGCTGTTGTTAATTATGTTGCTGTGTGCTCTCATCTGGCTGAGAAGTAAAAACTACAAGACCCAGAAACAGACAATCACTGGGGCCTGTTCAGGATGCAACATTTTTTTGTTTATTTATTCAGTTAAGAACAAATTCTTACTCACAATAATGGACTAGGAACTGTGGGTTAACTGCCTTGTTCAGAACAACAGGTTTTTACTTTGAGATTTTTACTCAGCTCAGGGATTCGATTTAGCAACCATTCGGTTACTGGCCCGAACGCTCTAACCACTAGGCTACCTGCTGCTCCGTTCGTAATTTTTTGTTGTTGTTGACAGAATGATCAGGCCCTACACCCAAACAAGGGCACTGCGTTCATCCACCTCTGGCCTGCTCGCCTCCCTACCACTGAGGAAGTACAGTTCCCGCTCAGCCCAGTCAAAACTGTTCGCTGCTCTGGCCCCCCAATGGTGGAACAAACTCCCTCACGACGCCAGGACAGCGGAGTCAATCACCACCTTCCGGAGACACCTGAAACCCCACCTCTTTAAGGAATACCTAGGATAGGATAAGTAATCCATCTCACCCCCCCCACTTTAAGATTTAGATGCACTATTGTAAAGTGACTGTTCTACTGGATGTCATAAGGTGAATGCACCAATTTGTAAGTCGCTCTGGATAAGAGCGTCTGCTAAATGACTTAAATGTAAATGTAATGAAATGTATTGTGGTGAACAGATGATTGTTTCTCAGGTAAAACAGTTGTGTGCTTCCTTTCTATCTGTAATGTTGTGAACAACTGTTTTTATTTATTTAGACATATCACCTCACTGAATAGAACATACCTTTTAGAATCAGGCCACTGACTTATTAGTGAGGTAAGGTATTTATTTAACCATATCACCTCACTGAATAGAACATACCTTTTAGAATCAGGCCACTGACTTATTAGTGAGGTAAGGTATTTATTTAACCATATCACCTCACTGAATAGAACATACCTTTTAGAATCAGGCCAATGACTTATTAGTGAGGTAAGGTATTTATTTAGACATATCACCTCACTGAATAGAACATACCTTTTAGAATCAGGCCACTGACTTATTAGTGAGGTAAGGTATTTATTTAGACATATCACCTCACTGAATAGAACATACCTTTTAGAATCAGGCCACTGACTTATTAGTGAGGTAAGGTATTTATTTAGACATATCACCTCACTGAATAGAACATACCTTTTAGAATCAGGCCAATGACTTATTAGTGAGGTAAGGTATTTATTTAGACATATCACCTCACTGAATAGAACATACCTTTTAGAATCAGGCCACTGACTTATTAGTGAGGTAAGGTATTTATTTAGACATATCACCTCACTGAATAGAACATACCTTTTCGAATCAGGCCACTGACTTATTAGTGAGGTAAGGTATTTATTTAACCATATCACCTCACTGAATAGAACATACCTTTTAGAATCAGGCCACTGACTTATTAGTGAGGTAAGGTATTTATTTAACCATATCACCTCACTGAATAGAACATACCTTTTAGAATCAGGCCAATGACTTATTAGTGAGGTAAGGTATTTATTTAGACATATCACCTCACTGAATAGAACATACCTTTTAGAATCAGGCCACTGACTTATTAGTGAGGTAAGGTATTTATTTAGACATATCACCTCACTGAATAGAACATACCTTTTAGAATCAGGCCACTGACTTATTAGTGAGGTAAGGTATTTATTTAGACATATCACCTCACTGAATAGAACATACCTTTTAGAATCAGGCCAATGACTTATTAGTGAGGTAAGGTATTTATTTAGACATATCACCTCACTGAATAGAACATACCTTTTAGAATCAGGCCACTGACTTATTAGTGAGGTAAGGTATTTATTTAGACATATCACCTCACTGAATAGAACATACCTTTTAGAATCAGGCCACTGACTTATTAGTGAGGTAAGGTATTTATTTAACCATATCACCTCACTGAATAGAACATACCTTTTAGAATCAGGCCACTGACTTATTAGTGAGGTAAGGTATTTATTTAGACATATCACCTCACTGAATAGAACATACCTTTTAGAATCAGGCCACTGACTTATTAGTGAGGTAAGGTATTTATTTGGTAGAAATGTGTAGTAGAAATGTGAACTCGGACAGGATAAAGTATTGGTGAAGCTCAATACTTCAATATATAGTAACACCTTACCTGAAAGAGAAATATATGCTTTTCATGGAAAACGACTGGGATTGAGTCAGAAATTGGCATCCTATATAGTGCAGGATATTTGGCCAGAGCCCTATGGGCCCGACTCAAAAATCTAATCAAATTGTGTTGGTCACGTACACATATCTAGCAGATGTTATTGTGGGTGTAGCGAAATGCTTGAGTTCCTAGCTCCAATAGTGCAATAATATCTAACAATTCACAATACACACACATTTTAAGTAAAATAATGGAGTTAAGAAATATAGAAATATTAGGACGAGCAATGTCGAAGTGGCATTAACTAGAATACAGTAAATACAGTATGAAATGAGTAAATCACTATGTTAACAATATTAAAGTGACTAGTGTACCATTATTAAAGTGGCCAGTGATTTCATGTCTATGTATATAGGGCAGCAGCTTCTAAGGTACAGCTTCTAAGACTCTCAATTGTGCATCTGTAAGCTTGTGTCTTAGGGGCCAAGCTGAATTTCTTCAGCATCCTGAGGTTGAAGAGGTGCTGTTGCAGCCTACTTCACCACACTGTCTGTGTGGGTGGACCATTTCAGATCGTCGGTGATGTGTAGGCTGAGGAACTTGAAGCTTTTCACCTTCACAACTGCGGTCGATGTGGATAGGGGCGTGCTCCCTCTGCCATTTCCTGTAGTGTCTATAAGTTATACGGTTCTATTTTGGACACACCCTGTATTATTTTTTTCCCCTAACCTTTATTTAACCAGGCAAGTCAGTTAAGAACACATTCTTATTTTCAATGATGGCCTGGGAACAGTGGGTTAACTGCCTGTTCAGGGGCAGAACGACAGATTTGTACCGTGTCAGCTCGGAGGTTTGAACTCGTAACCTTCCGGTTACTAGTCCAACACTCTAACCACTAACCACTAGGCTACGCTGCCGCCTGATTCCCTCTGGACACACCCTGTATACCTGATTCCCTCTGGACACACCCTGTATGCCTGATTCCCTCTGGACACACCCTGTATGCCTGATTCCCTCTGGACACACCCTGTATGCCTGATTCCCTCTGGACACACCCTGTATACCTGATTCCCTCTGGACACACCCTGTATGCCTGATTCCCTCTGGACACACCCTGTATGCCTGATTCCCTCTGGACACACCCTGTATACCTGATTCCCTCTGGACACACCCTGTATGCCTGATTCCCTCTGGACACACCCTGTATGCCTGATTCCCTCTGGACACACCCTGTATGCCTGATTACCTCTGGACACACCCTGTATACCTGATTCCCTCTGGACACACCCTGTATACCTGATTCCCTCTGGACACACCCTGTATGCCTGATTCCCTCTGGACACACCCTGTATACCTGATTCCCTCTGGACACACCCTGTATGCCTGATTCCCTCTGGACACACCCTGTATACCTGATTCCCTCTGGACACACCCTGTATGCCTGATTCCCTCTGGACACACCCTGTATGCCTGGTTCCCTCTGGACACACTATGGAAAACACTAAATAAAGCAAGGGACCCCAGTGAAGTGGAATATAGATTGTTTTATTTGTTCGTTTTAGATCGAATTTGAAAGAAGTCTGATTTCTTTTTATATAATATGCAACATATAATCCATTCCATATTTACAGAAGCCATGTATACTTTGTGTTTGATATGGTGCTATATACAAAGGTCAAATGAACAGCTATAGGCACCTCTTTGTCTGTGTCTATAGAGTATGAATGATGTGTAATTCAAATGAACAGCTATAGGCACCTCTTTGTCTGTGTCTATAGAGTATGAATGATGTGTAATTCAGAAGAATTATGTCTTATTTTGACATATTGTGTAATGTACTACTTACTACATTTTGCTGAAACTATGAAAGAGAAAATAATGGTAAACTGAAGAGTAAAAGCGAAAAACAACAATCTGAGGTGCACATTCAGGATCAAACCCCAGCTTGAGATCAGGGGATCCAACGTAATCAATGGCATAGATTCTGGTGACTGTCGGTGAAGTGAAGGATAGTGAACAATACAGAATGATATTCAGTTTGGATTCCAGGCTAGTGACTAGCAGCGCAAAGGAAGAGTATGTGTGGGACCCAGGGGAGACCAACTGCCACCTCTCATTGAAGCCAGGCTGTTTTTTCCAGAAAGCAGGATCCCCCGTTAAAGCAAATGGTTGCCATATAGTAAATAACAACCTTCAGGTCAATATTCAAAGAAAAAAAAGAAAGAAAACATTAGAAGACAATCATGTTCCAGATAATTGCTTCTATTACAACAGATGTATGTCCTTGAACCAACTTTTTTTTTTTTTAAATCACACAAAGAAGTTATATGGATAATTTAGTTGCTATGGCAGCCTGCAGTACCCCGGTCGGCTATCATTTCAACTTGAGAAACTCAATGAGAGGGGCAGCACTGAGCTAGCCTGCAACATCACTTCCTGGAGTAGCTCAAACTGTGCATGTGATGTCTACATAAATCTCCCTCATGAGATGCCATCTTAGCATGCTAAAACCGACTTGATATGATGTCATCGATGGCTTTATGTCTAATTATGTACAGTAAATGGTTGGGTGTCTAACAAGGTTATAGTTATAGTTTTGACCTCCAAGGTGTTTTGTGATATATTGAACCAGGGTTAGGTTTACTCCCACCTCGCGGGTAAAGCATTTCACTGGTACCCCTCTTGACGGCAAAAAAAAAGAAACTTTTTTAAGTACATTTTCTGCAATTCTGCACATTTTGACATGGGGCAGAGAGAAAATGTTGTGGTTTTAAAGCATATATTCCTGATATTCTACACATTTGGCCATGGTGAGGAGAGAAAATGTGGTGGTTTTAAAGCACATGTTCTGTAATTCTACAAATGTTGCCATGAGGCAGAGAGAAAATGCTGCAGTTTTAAAACACATTTCATGCTATTCTACTCATTTTGCAATGGGGTGGAGAGAAAATCTTGCTGTTTTAAAGACAATTTTCTAAAATTCTACACATTTTGCCAGGACTTATGAGTTCATATGATATCTGAGTGAGAGAGACTGACAAAATCAATGGGGGACCCTGGGTTGAATGTCTAGCAGATTGTTTAGTTATTGTCTGTCCCTCTTTTAGGATGAATTGTAATGGGATGACCCTCTAGCAAGGTGCATTGTGAAAGAGGATTGGCTGAACCATGCCTGTGAGAATCTTGGGCACGTGAACGCTGACGATCTCAGAGATCATCTCTGGATAGCTGACTCTGGTGGGCAGAGACTGGGCCTGAATAAACAGATCATAGGTGAACTGGTGCAGCTTCCTCACAATCTGAGAGAAAGAAAAAGAGAGAAGGAGAGAAAGAGGGTGGGTGGGTAGAGAGCGAACAGGGGGAGAGGTGTTAACTTTCAATACCACCAAAGCAGGGGGGGTTGATCAGGTCAGGGGTCAGAAGTTAGGGATAGTAGATCTATATTACCGGGTGTAGGTAGTCCAGTCTCAGTGTTAGCTGGAACTGGTGTTGTGTACAGGTTAGAGGTTAGGGGTCAGAGGTCAGGGTTAGTGTATATTACTGGGTGTAGGTAGTCCAGTAGCTGTGTTAGCTGGAACAGGCGTTGGTTAGGGGTCAGAGGTCAGGGTTAGTGTATTTTACTGGGTGTAGGTAGTCCAGTAGCTGTGTTAGCTGGAACAGGCGTTGGTTAGGGGTCAGAGGTCAGGGTTAGTGTATTTTACCGGGTGTAGGAAGTCCAGTAGCTGTGTTAGCTGGAACAGACGTTGCGTGTGGTGTTTTTCTCCATGGTGTCTGGCCAGACGATCCAGCTCCTTGATGTAAGAGATCCTCAGCTCGTCAAAACACTTCTGATTCCTCAGACCCTCCACAGGGACTAACAGACACAAATAAATAAGCACATATTGAACCAGATAATGATACAGTCACTTGGTGTCAGTGTGTCAGTGATGTGACTCACTGATGCTGAAGAGGAGCAGAGCCTTCATACAGAGGAACTCGTCCTGGGTGACTCTGAGCAGACAGAACCTCTGGGACAGGAGACGGAACCGGACACAATGTTCATACATACTGGACACACGCATCCTCTGACTGGAGTGGGGGGGTAGGTAGAGAGAGACAGACAGACAGACAGACAGACAGACAGACAGACAGAGAGCGAGGCAGATAGGTAAGAAGGTGATATGGAAAGAGAGAGAGAGAGAGAGAGGGTGAGAAGGTGTGAGAGAGGGTGAGAGAGATAGAGGGTGAGAAAGTGAGAAAAGGAGAGAGGGTCAGAGAGAGAGAGGGAGAGAGCGAGAGAGAGAAGGTGATCGAGAGAGAGAGAGAGAGAGAGAGAGAGAGAGAGAGAGAGAGAGGGTCAGAATTTGAGAGCGTCAGAAGTTGAGAGAGGATCAGAAGTTGAGAGAGTGAGAGAAGCTCGGAAGTTGAGAGAGACAGGGAGAGGGGGGCAGAAGTTGAGAGAAAGAGAGGGCCAGAAGTTGAGGGTGAGAGAGGGTCAGAAGTTGAGAGAGAGAGAGAGGGTCAGGAGTTGATAGAGGGTCGGCAGTTGAGAGAGAGGGTCAGAAGTTGAGAGCAGAGAGGGTCCGAAGTTGAGAGAGCGAGAGAGGGGGGGTCAGAAGTTGAGAGCAGAGAGGGTCAGAAGTTGAGAGAAAGAGAGGGTCAGAAGTTGAGAGAGCGAGAGAGGGGGGGGGTCAGAAGTTGAGAGAGAGAGGGTCAGAAGTTGAGAGAGCGAGAGGGGGGGTCAGAAGTTGAGAGCAGAGAGGGTCAGAAGTTGAGAGAAAGAGAGGGTCAGAAGTTGAGAGAGGGGGTCAGAAGTTGAGAGCAGAGAGGGTCAGAAGTTGAGAGAAAGAGAGAGGGGGGGGTCAGAAGTTGAGAGCAGAGAGGGTCAGAAGTTGAGAGAAAGAGAGGGTCAGAAGTTGAGAGAGCGAGAGGGGGGTCAGAAGTTGAGAGAGAGGGGTCAGAAGTTGAGAGAAAGAGAGGGTCAGAAGTTGAGAGAGCGAGAGGGGGGTCAGAGGTTGAGAGAGAGGCTCAGTATAATGTTTATTCTTAATTTAGGATTGTTTATTTCCCTTTTATTTATTGTCTAGAGAAAGAGAGAGATTTATCAATATTGTATTCAGCAAGACAATAGTTGTACTGACTCGTTGAAGATGAGGTCAGGAGCGAAGTAGAGCTCTCCAGCGTCTGTGTTAGTGTAAGACCTCCAGCCCAGAGCGAACACCATCAACCCCAGCCATGAAGACTGGATCACTGACATCTGGTCTTCTACATGCAGCTGTCTGAAACCTACACAGAGAACATCATCAACCCCAGCCATGAAGACTGGATCACAGACATCTGGTCTTCTACATGCAGCTCTTAGAAACACACAGTGCAGGGAGATTAGGTAACAGTAGAATACAGGGTTAGTAACATGTAGTAGTTAGGTAACAGTAAGATAGAGGGTTAGAGGGTTGGTACCATGTAGTAGTTAGGTAACAGTAAGATAGAGGGTTGGTAACATGTAGTGGTTAGGTAACAGTAAGATAGAGGGTTGGTAACATGTAGTGGTTAGGTAACAGTAAGATAGAGGGTTGGTAACATGTCGTGGTTAGGTAACAGCAAGATAGAGGGTTAGTAACATGTAGTGGTTAGGTAACAGCAAGATAGAGGGTTAGTAACATGTAGTAGTTAGGTAACAGTATGATAGAGGGTTGGTAACATGTAGTGGTTAGGTAACAGTATGATAGAGGGTTGGTAACATGTAGTGGTTAGGTAACAGTAAGATAGAGGGTTGGTAACATGTTGTGGTTAGGTAACAGTAAGATAGAGGGTTGGTAACATGTAGTGGTTAGGTAACAGTAAGATAGAGGGTTAGTAACATGTAGTGTTTAGGTAACAGTAGAATACAGGGTTAGTAACATGTAGTGGTTAGGTAACAGTAAGATAGAGGGTTGGTACCATGTCGTGGTTAGGTAACAGTAGAATACAGGGTTAGTAACATGTAGTGGTTAGGTAACAGTAGAATACAGGGTTAGTAACATGTAGTGGTTAGGTAACAGTAGAATACAGGGTTAGTAACATGTAGTAGTTAGGTAACAGTAGGATACAGGGTTGGTAACATGTAGTGGTTAGGTAACAGTAAGATAGAGGGTTGGTAACATGTAGTGCTTAGTTAACAGTAAGATAGAGGGTTGGTACCATGTAGGGGTTAGGTAACAGTAAGATAGAGGGTTGGTAACATGTTGTGGTTAGGTAACAGTAAGATAGAGGGTTGGTAACATGTAGTGGTTAGGTAACAGTATGATAGAGGGTTGGTAACAGGTAGTGGTTAGGTAACAGTAGATTACAAGAAGAATGGTTTACCTGGCATGGCTTTAGCCCAGTTCACCACAGACACCAGTTGTCTCTCTCCCAGCTCGTTGAGGCTGGACAGTAGGGAGGTGAAACAGTCTGGCTGGGAGGTGTCGTGGCCTGCGTTGACCATTCCTGGCTCGATGGAACTCAGGACGTTGAGGAGGGAGGGGCGTAGACTAGGGGAGGGGCCAAGAGTGGGAGCCTGCGAAGCACCACAGCCTGCAGAGAGGGATATGAGATGAGATGAGTTGAGACAAGAGATATGTGACAAAATTAGACAAGTTGAGACTGAATATGTGCTGCCTTTCATCCAGGGTTGGTCGTAAATTCTGAATTAAGTTGTAACTGCTTTCTTTGTTAGGGATCATTTGAAAAAATTACATTCTGGTTAAGAAAAATATTTCACACAGGGTAGCCTAGTGGTTAGAGCGGTAACCAGAATGTTGCAAGTTCAAACCCCCGAGCTGACAAGGTACAAATCTGTTGTTCTGCCCCTGAACAGGCAGTTAACCCACTGTTCCTGGGCCGTCAATGAAAATAAGAATTTGTTCTTAACTGACTTGCCTAGTTAAATAAAGGTAAAATAAAATATTGATCCTCACATTGAGCCTGTGGGGAAATGGTGGCTAACTGTAGTCCCCCAGTCCTCTCTCCAGTCCTCTCTCCTTCCCTCTCTCCAGTCCTCTCTCCAGGCCTCTCTCCTTCCCTCTCTCCAGTCCTCTCTCCAGGCCTCTCTCCTTCCCTCTCTCCAGGACTCTCTCCTTCCCTCTCTCCAGGCCTCTCTCTGCCAGGTGCCTGTGTTCCCCCCTCCACTCCTCCTTTCAGTGGGCCAGCTCCCCTCAGCTTCCGGCCTAAAATGCACCACACACAGAAGTAGGACAGAGAGAAAGGTCCCTTTACCACTAGGAGATATGAAGGAGTCTGAGGAGTGGGGTGAAGAAAGAGAATGCTAGGTTTCCATTCACATGACATCCTTTCCTTAACATTTCGTTGTGGCTGCTGGCCATGTGACATTCCTGGTCTGCAGCTCAAATTGACCGTAAATATCACAGTAGCCACTAGCCAGTAAGCACAAACTATTTAACAATGACAAACTTTTATTTAAAACATTTGTACACTCTTGAATAATACAACCAAACCATATTACACTCTTGAATAAGGCAAAACTTCACAAGCATGTACATGCAGACAATTAAAAGGTTGATTTTCTCATCTGTAGGCTACACTTACATTTTTGCTTCAAGAAAAAGGCACAGAGTTGCTTTTGTAACAGCATGTCTTCATCACGTAATGTTAGCCTATCAAAAATGAACGATTAATGCTCTCATTCTAATATAAAATGACAAAGGGACTACCTTACAACAAACCTGGCTTCATTTTTATCAATATCATGCAAATCAGTAGATGTGGTAAAAGCTCATTGTGACTGAAAACATGGTTACAGGTGAATTCACTGCAATACGTTTTATATGGAAGTTCATACCTGCCACCATTAAGTTAAATAAACATAAACATGCCTCGTGATTTGTCAACGTGCACAATTAGTCTGTGCTTCAATCTGAACAACTGTAGCCTACAGATAACGCCCACAGCTGCAGATGGGTGACTGTCATGAAACCATTTTTAAACATGTCTATAGCAAATTGAGTTGGAAAGAAAAACATGATGCATCTGTAAAATCAGCTATCATATTTGGGACTAAGTTAATGTCTAGTTTTTGGCAAAGTGTATTATTTTAAATACATTTGACATTTATGCCTGAATTTTGCACATTTTCACCCCATATTTTCATTGCCGAAATGAGTCCGGATTCAATTTCTCTGGTCATTTTATAACATGTTACTTGAGAAAAACATCAAAATAAAAGAGAGCCGCACACTCTAGGAACTCAGATGCAAAAATGTAATACCAACGTTTCGACAGCCAAGCTGTCTTCATCAGGGTATAATCACAAACACTGCGGGATGACTCGATGACTTGAGAAAAACCTAACTGATTTGAATTAAACACAAAATATGTTGCTGCAGTTTGACCATAAAAATTGTATACTAGTTGAATTTTACATGAAACTATAATATTTATCACGTACAAATAGTGCCTCATTACCATAACAAATGTTCAAATTCCTGTAAAAAACGTAATCTCATTACCATAACACTTGTTAAAGTTCCTGAAAAAAACGACATCTCATTACCATAACACTTGTTAAAGTTCCTGTAAAAAACGACATCTCATTACCATAACACTTGTTAAAGTTCCTGTAAAAAACGACATCTCATTACCATAACACTTGTTAAAGTTCCTGAAAAAAACGACATCTCATTACCATAACACTTGTTAAAGTTCCTGTAAAAAACGACATCTCATTACCATAACACTTGTTAAAGTTCCTGTAAAAACGACATCTCATTACCATAACACTTGTTAACGTTCCTGTAAAAACTCCAATCAGTTTTCAAATAAAGTTATATTCACCCATGATGCATCATCTAGAGGAGTAGAAGCTAATGTATTTGTGTGTCTACCTTCAGAATGAGGTTCTTATCCTTCTCATTACTAAAATGTAGGGGAAAAGACTGATTAAATGTTATCATCATTTTATAATTACATGTTTTATTTTCAGTGTTGTTTTTAACTCAGGCATTTTCATTAGGAGAGTAATGTAAAAAATATATATATTAGCAATTGATTTGTTTATTACTTTTTTGGATTGTTGCGGTAATGAGAATTTTGTGGAAATTGTGGTAAAATACATAATATCTGATTTTTAAATACAATAATAATTATGAAATAGATAAATACAGATCCAGATAGCCTAGAGAAGCATATTGTTTCTGAGCCCATCTGGGGAAACTGGCCTAAACAATGTATTTATAGCCTAAAATTGGCCAAATTATTTGTGTTCTGACAAAATGTGACTGTGATCAAATGTGGTTTATATTCACACTTCGGTTGCCTAGGCTACCTAGGCC
Source organism: Oncorhynchus keta (assembly GCF_023373465.1). NCBI lineage: Eukaryota > Metazoa > Chordata > Actinopteri > Salmoniformes > Salmonidae > Oncorhynchus > Oncorhynchus keta. The sequence goes on from NC_068424.1 coordinate 74,555,128, forward strand.
TTTTTAATCAAAAATGATTGGCTGAAATGAATCGATCAACACAATAGTGATGACATACAGTATGAGTATATTTTAATTACAGATGCAAAGCCCTAAACCAAGCAATCCCCGCATACAGCCAGCTCAGCCCTGTTAGTTTGTGTCCATTCTGTAACGGTTTTCTTGAGTTGAAGGAGAGGCGGACCAAAACGCAGCGTGGTTGAAGTTCATGTTTTTTAATAAGACAACTAAACATGAACATAATACAAAACAACAAACGTGGAAAACCGAAACAGCCCTATCTGGTGCAACAAACACAGAGACAGGAACAATCACCCACAAACACACAGTGAAACCCGGGCTACCTAAGTATGATTCTCAATCAGAGACAACTAATGACACCTGCCTCTGAGAACCATACATGGCCGAAACATAGAAATACTGTAACGGTTTTCTAGGTGTGGTGAAGGAGAGTCGGACCAAAACGCAGCGTGTAGATTACGATTCATGTTTAATGAAAAAACACACTAAACACAAACACTACAAAACAATAAACGTAACGAAAACCGAAACAGCCTATATTCGTGTAAACTAACACAGAACAAGGACATCAGGACACTAAGGACAATCACCCACGACAAACTCAAAGAATATGGCTGCCTAAATATGGTTCCCAATCAGAGACAACGATAAACACCTGCCTCTGATTGAGAACCACTCCAGACAGCCATAGACTTTGCTAGATCACCCCACTAGCTACAATCCCAATATATACACACCAAAAACCCCAAGACAAAACACACCACAATACAAAAACCCCATGCCACACCCTGGCCTGACCCAATACATAAAGATAAACACAAAATACTTCGACCAGGGCGTGACAGATACCCAAATCATAGAAAAACAAACATAGACTGCCCACCCCAACAACGCCCTGACCATACTAAATAATGACAAAACAAAGGAAATAAATGTCAGAACGTGACAGTACCCCCAAAGGTGCGGACTCTGGCCGCAAAACCTTAACCTATAGGGGAGGGTCTGGGTGGGCGTCTGTCCGTGGTGGCGGCTCTGGCGCAGGACGCGGACCCCACTTCACCATCGTCTTAGTCTGCCTTCTTGTCCGCTTCCGTGTCCTCCTAACCACGGTGACCCTACTAAATGACCCCACTGGACTGAGGGGCAGCTCGGGACAGAGGGGCGGAAGCTCTGGACAGAGGGGCGGAAGCTCTGGACAGAGGGGCGGAGGCTCTGGACAGAGGGGCGGAGGCTCTGGACAGAAGGGCGGAGGCTCTGGACAGAAGGGCAGGGGCTCTGGGCTGAGGGGCTCTGGCACCTCTGGGCTGAGGGGTTCTGGCGCCTCTGGGCTGAGGGGCTCTGGCGGCCCCTGGCTGACTGGCGGCACTAGCGGCCCCTGGCTGACTGGCGGCACTAGCGGCCCCTGGCTGACTGGCGGCACTGGCGGCCCCTGGCTGACTGGCGGCCCCTGGCTGACTGGTGGCCCCTGGCTGACTGGCGGCCCCTTGCAGACTGGCGGCACTGGCGGCTCCTTGCAGACTGGCGGCACTGGCGGCGCTGGGCAGATGGGTAGCTCAGATGGCGCTGGGCAGACTGGCGACTCTGATGGCGCTGGGCAGACGGGAAGCTCCGGCAACGCTGGAGAGGAAAGCTCTGGCAGCGCTGGACTGAGGAGCTCTGGCGCCTCTGGAATGAGGGGCTCTGGCGCCTCTGGAATGAGGGGCTCTGGCGCCTCTGGAATGAGGGGCTCTGGTGCCTCTGGAATGAGGGGCTGGAGCTCTGGCAGCGCTGAACAGGCGGGAGATTCCGGCAGCGCTGGACAGGCGAGGCGCACTGTAGGCCTGATGCGTGGTGCTGGCACTGGTGGTACTGGGCCGAGGACACGCCCAGGAAGCCTGGTGCGGAGAGCTGCCACCGGAGGGCTGGTGCGTGGAGGTGGTACCGGATAGACCGGACCGTGCAGGCGCACTGGAGCTCTTGCAGGCGCACTGGAGCCTGCCCAACCTTACCCGGTTGAATGGTCCCGGTCGCCCTGCCAGTGCAGCGAGGTGGAATAGCCTGCACTGGGCTATGCAGGCGAACCGGGGACACCGTGCGCAAGGCTGGTGCCATGTAAGCCGGCCCAAGGAGACGCACTGGAGACCAGATGCGTAGAGCCGGCTTCATGGCACTTGGCTCGATGCCCACTCTAGCCCGGCTGATACGCGGAGCTGGAATGTACCGCACCGGGCTATGCACCCGCACTGGGGACTCCGTGCGCTCCATCGCATAACATGGTGCCTGCCAGGTCTCTCTCGCCCTCCGGTAAGCACAGGAAGTTGGCTCAGGTCTCCTACCTGGCTTCGCCACACCTCCTGTGTGCCCCCCTCCAAGAACTTTTTGGGGGTGCCTCTCAGGCTTCCTTGCCAGCCGTGTTCCCTCATGGAAGGCGATCCTTTCCCGCCAGGATCTCCTCCCAGGTGTAGCAACCCTTGCCGTCCAATACATCGTCCCATGTCCATTCCTCTTTGCGCCGCTGTTGCTGTTGCCCGTTACCACGCCGCTTGGTCCTGTTGTGGTGGGTGATTCTGTAACGGTTTTCTTGAGTTGAAGGAGAGGCGGACCAAAACGCAGCGTGGTTGAAGTTCATGTTTTTCAATAAGACAACTAAACATGAACATAATACAAAACAACAAACGTGGAAAACCGAAACAGCCCTATCTGGTGCAACAAACACAGAGACAGGAACAATCACCCACAAACACACAGTGAAACCCAGGCTACATAAGTATGATTCTCAATCAGAGACAACTAATGACACCTGCCTCTGATTGAGAACCATACTAGGCCGAAACATAGAAATACCCAAATCATAGAAAAACAAACATAGACTGCCCACCCCAACTCACGCCCTGACCATACTAAATAATGACAAAACAAAGGAAATAAAGGTCAGAACGTGACACATTCACAGTTGTTGTCTCTGCCTGTGTAAAGTGTTTTAATGTTGCCACCCTCCCTAGGGCCAGGAGTTTTTCCAGGATCTTAGAAAAAACCTTATGACCTGATATTTAAAAAAATGTTTACTGGTAATTTATGACTATGTCATACGCTAGCACTACGGTGTCACTAGGGTCAGGAGTTGGTTAAGGTTTCTACAAGCTCCATTCTGTTGATCTACATGTGTGCACATGGGTGGAGTGGGATTTTTTTTAAAAATTGGATTAATAATAAAAATATATACCTTGCAAATATTCTTAATCTTGCCGTTGTAACCTAAAACAGTATCCCAGTTTGATATGCTGCTTGTGTATTCATTCCCCTATCAGCTAAAAATAGAAGTTAGTTGGCTACAGCAGTTTCTACCATTTCGTAATAGCTTGTAATCACTAGTTATTACAGGCTATAACCCTAACCCTAACAAAATGCAATTTTGTGTGGATTCTATTAAGGTTCAATGTTGTTTGGTTTATTGTTTGAACAATAAGTGGAGATTATATTTGCTTGTCAATGCAAAATAGGCTTCTTTGATGCATAGCCTATACTGTTGATCAGATGAAGGAACCAAGCAACCGTCGTTGCCTACACAACACTGCCCGACCGCTACGGAAGAGATGATGCAGCTACAGTTCTCGTGTGGCACAGCTGCGGAGTCACCGAAATAACGTTTTCTCCCCCTCTCCCGCGGCACACCCCATCCCCAGTGCGTGTGCCATTGCTGTGACTTCTGTTGCACAGACACCTTCTCCAACATTTCAGAATGTAACAGCATGTTACTTCAATTTAAGTTAAAAACACAATAAAACAAGATTCAACTATTAGGAAAATATCTGTACATTTCAGCTGTTTCAAAAACATTGTTCTGCTATTACCATTTATACTGTAGGAGTGTTGACTGAACAAGACAATTCTGTTTACACTGCCCTGCTTCAAGCCGGACAACTGTCGGGCGAGTGTCATACAATACCTTCGGAGGTAGCGGTCGAGACATAGCAAGTACGTGAGTTTACATTTGAGTAATGTGTAGCCGATGGTATTTTTTATGAAAAGTAAAGTGTGAGTAAATTGTGAAGAGGCTCTTTATTATTCTCAATGAATGGCATTATCGGTCTGAAATGTCAATTGACATCATATGAACATACACTTTTCAATTAACTTTAGCAAAGAGCCGAGAGGGTTCGATTCACGTTCTTGCTTCGCAGTTTAAAAGTACTGTGAATGTCACAGTAGCCACTAGCCAGGAGGCTAGGCATTACAAACTACACCGAGGGTACAAAACATTGGGGATACCTGTTCTTTCCATGACATAGAGTGACCATGTGAATCCAGAGCTGTGTACGAATACTCATACTAACCACACTAATGGAACTATTTGTGACAATAAACAGAGCATGCCTTTTTTTTGTTGAAATCCTAGTCGCTCAGCTCATGTAGCCTAGCCCATAGGCCTATATGCAGACGAAGTCCGATACAAATGCATTGCTTTATCTAATTATGACAAATGTTAAGAACATGTTGGCCAATGTAATAAGTAATTACTTTTCGAATAAGTTCATTTACGTTGGCTGACAATGTGAAAACTACGCTACTTACAAACCGCATAGCATATAATTACAGCAGTATGTACCTGTATGTTAGCTAGCTACCTAATGTTAGTTGGCTTCTAAGGGTGTGTTCATTAATTCAATCTTGAGTGGCAGATTTCGCTCTGGGTGATCGTAAATTCAGAGCGTTGTCAGATTGTCCATTCTAAATTAGGAGCATCAGAGCGCGCACTGTACACTGGAGGAGGAGGGTTGATCCGAGCGTTCTGACCTCAGTTAAGAGCTACTTCCAGACACAAATGAGAGAACACCTCCCTCTGACCATTTTACTCGCCCTAGCAGAGCTGGTTAGGCTGATTTTATGTCAATCCAGAGCGTTGTTGATTGTAACTGTGCTGCTGGCAACAATTTAATTATGCTTTTCTGATGACTTTTTAAAAAACATGTTTTATTTAATTATCAGTTTAAAAACAAATTCTTATTTACAATGACGGCCTACTCTGGCCAAACCCGGACGATGCTGGGCCAATTGTTTACTGACACCTGCCATATTAAACAGGTGTTTTGTTCATAAATGTGTCAGTTATTCCTCGCTCTGGCACACTCAGACGAGAGTGCTCTGAAATCGGAGTAGATAACCACAGTGGCTTTATAAACACAATCTATTGACTTGATTATTCAGGTCATTCTTAGCTTAGCTAAGTGGTATAGTGGTTGTGTTCTTAATGGGGATTGTTAATGAAGTCATAAGCAGTGGTGTAAAGTACTTAAGCAAAAATACTTTACAGTACTACTTAAGTAGTTTTTTGGGAGTATCTGTACTTTACTTAACTATTTATATTTTTGACAACTTTTACTTCATTACATTCCTAAAGACAATGATGTACTTTTTACTCCATACACTTTCCCTGACACCCAAAAGTACTAGTTACATTTTGAATGCTGAGCAGGACAGATAATGGTTCAATTCGCACAAGAGAACATCCCTGGTCATCCCTACTGCCTCCGATCTGGAGGACTCACTAAACAGATATCATCCCTGGTCATCCCTACTGCCTCTGATCTGGAGGACTCACTAAACAGAGAACATCCCTGGTCATCCCTACTGCCTCCGATCTGGAGGACTCACTAAACAGATATCATCCCTGGTCATCCCTACTGCCTCCGATCTGGAGGACTCACTAAACAGAGAACATCCCTGGTCATCCCTACTGCCTCCGATCTGGAGGACTCACTAAACAGAGAACATCCCTGGTCATCCCTACTGCCTCTGATCTGGCGGACTCACTAAACAGAGAACATCCCTGGTTATCCCTACTGCCTCTGATCTGACGGACTCACTAAACAGAGATCATCCCTGGTCATCCCGACTGCCTCTGATCTGGCGGACAAACTAAACAGATATCATCCCTGGTCATCCCTACTGCCTCCGATCTGGAGGACTCACTAAACAGAGAACATCCCTGGTCATCCCTACTGCCTCTGATCTGGAGGACTCACTAAACAGAGAACATCCCTGGTCATTCCTACTGCCTCCGATCTGGAGGACTCACTAAACAGAGAACATCCCTGGTCATCCCTACTGCCTCTGATCTGGAGGACTCACTAAACAGAGAACATCCCTGGTCATCCCTACTGCCTCTGATCTGGAGGACTCACTAAACAGAGAACATCCCTGGTCATCCCTACTGCCTCCGATCTGGAGGACTCACTAAACAGAGAACATCCCTGGTCATCCCTACTGCCTCTGATCTGGAGGACTCACTAAACAGATATCATCCCTGGTCATCCCTACTGCCTCCGATCTGGAGGACTCACTAAACAGAGAACATCCCTGGTCATCCCTACTGCCTCTGATCTGGAGGACTCACTAAACAGAGAACATCCCTGGTCATTCCTACTGCCTCCGATCTGGAGGACTCACTAAACAAAGAACATCCCTGGTCATCCCTACTGCCTCTGATCTGGAGGACTCACTAAACAGAGAACATCCCTGGTCATCCCTACTGCCTCTGATCTGGAGGACTCACTAAACAGAGAACATCCCTGGTCATCCCTACTGCCTCTGATCTGGAGGACTCACTAAACAGAGAACATCCCTGGTCATCCCTACTGCCTCCGATCTGGAGGACTCACTAAACAGAGAACATCCCTGGTCATCCCTACTGCCTCTGATCTGGAGGACTCACTAAACAGAGAACATCCCTGGTCATCCCTACTGCCTCTGATCTGGAGGACTCACTAAACAGAGGACATCCCTAGTCATCCCTACTGCCTCCGATCTGGAGGACTCACTAAACAGAGAACATCCCTGGTCATCCCTACTGCCTCCGATCTGGAGGACTCACTAAACAGAGAACATCCCTGGTCATCCCTACTGCCTCTGATCTGGCGGACTCACTAAACAGAGAACATCCCTGGTCATCCCTACTGCCTCTGATCTGGCGGACTCACTAAACAGAGAACATCCCTGGTCATCCCTACTGCCTCTGATCTGGAGGACTCACTAAACAGAGAACATCCCTGGTCATCCCTACTGCCTCTGATCTGGCGGACTCACTAAACAGAGAACATCCCTGGTCATCCCTACTGCCTCTGATCTGGCGGACTCACTAAACAGAGAACATCCCTGGTCATCCCTACTGCCTCTGATCTGGAGGACTCACTAAACAGAGAACATCCCTGGTCATCCCTACTGCCTCTGATCTGGAGGACTCACTAAACAGAGGACATCCCTAGTCATCCCTACTGCCTCCGATCTGGAGGACTCACAAAACAGAGAACATCCCTGGTCATCCCTACTGCCTCCGATCTGGAGGACTCACTAAACAGAGAACATCCCTGGTCATCCCTACTGCCTCTGATCTGGCTGACTCACTAAACAGAGAACATCCCTGGTCATCCCTACTGCCTCTGATCTGGCGGACTCACTAAACAGAGAACATCCCTGGTCATCCCTACTGCCTCTGATCTGGAGGACTCATTAAACAGAGAACATCCCTGGTCATCCCTACTGCCTCTGATCTGGAGGACTCACTAAACAGAGGACATCCCTAGTCATCCCTACTGCCTCCGATCTGGAGGACTCACTAAACAGAGAACATCCCTGGTCATCCCTACTGCCTCCGATCTGGAGGACTCACTAAACAGAGAACATCCCTGGTCATCCCTACTGCCTCTGATCTGGAGGACTCACTAAACAGAGAACATCCCTGGTCATCCCTACTGCCTCCGATCTGGAGGACTCACTAAACAGAGAACATCCCTGGTCATCCCTACTGCCTCTGATCTGGCGGACTCACTAAACAGAGAACATCCCTGGTCATCCCTACTGCCTCTGATCTGGCGGACTCACTAAACAGAGAACATCCCTGGTCATCCCTACTGCCTCTGATCTGGAGGACTCACTAAACAGAGAACATCCCTGGTCATCCCTACTGCCTCCGATCTGGAGGACTCACTAAACAGAGGACATCCCTAGTCATCCCTACTGCCTCCGATCTGGAGGACTCACTAAACAGAGAACATCCCTGGTCATCCCTACTGCCTCCGATCTGGAGGACTCACTAAACAGAGAACATCCCTGGTCATCCCTACTGCCTCTGATCTGGCGGACTCACTAAACAGAGAACATCCCTGGTCATCCCTACTGCCTCTGATCTGGCGGACTCACTAAACAGAGAACATCCCTGGTCATCCCTACTGCCTCTGATCTGGAGGACTCACTAAACAGAGAACATCCCTGGTCATCCCTACTGCCTCTGATCTGGAGGACTCACTAAACAGAGGACATCCCTAGTCATCCCTACTGCCTCCGATCTGGAGGACTCACTAAACAGAGAACATCCCTGGTCATCCCTACTGCCTCCGATCTGGAGGACTCACTAAACAGAGAACATCCCTGGTCATCCCTACTGCCTCCGATCTGGAGGACTCACTAAACAGAGAACATCCCTGGTCATCCCTACTGCCTCCGATCTGGAGGACTCACTAAACAGAGAACATCCCTGGTCATCCCTACTGCCTCTGATCTGGCGGACTCACTAAACAGAGAACATCCCTGGTCATCCCTACTGCCTCTGATCTGGCGGACTCACTAAACAGAGAACATCCCTGGTCATCCCTACTGCCTCCGATCTGGAGGACTCACTAAACAGATATCATCCCTGGTCATCCCTACTGCCTCTGATCTGGAGGACTCACTAAACAGAGAACATCCCTGGTCATCCCTACTGCCTCCGATCTGGAGGACTCACTAAACAGAGAACATCCCTGGTCATCCCTACTGCCTCCGATCTGGAGGACTCACTAAACAGAGAACATCCCTGGTCATCCCTACTGCCTCCGATCTGGAGGACTCACTAAACAGAGAACATCCCTGGTCATCCCTACTGCCTCTGATCTGGCGGACTCACTAAACAGAGAACATCCCTGGTCATCCCTACTGCCTCTGATCTGGCGGACTCACTAAACAGAGAACATCCCTGGTCATCCCTACTGCCTCTGATCTGGCGGACTCACTAAACAGAGAACATCCCTGGTCATCCCTACTGCCTCTGATCTGATCTGGCGGACTCACTAAACAGAGAACATCCCTGGTCATCCCTACTGCCTCTGACCTGGAGAACTCACTAAACAGAGAACATCCCTGGTCATCCCCACTGCCTCTGATCTGGCGGACTCACTAAACAGAGAACATCCCTGGTCATCCCTACTGCCTCTGATCTGGAGGACTCACTAAACAGAGAACATCCCTGGTCATCCCTACTGCCTCCGATCTGGAGAACTCACTAAACAGAGAACATCCCTGGCCATCCCTACTGCCTCTGATCTGGCAGACTCACTAAACAGAGAACATCCCTGGTCATCCCTACTGCCTCTCATCTGGCAGACTCACTAAACAGAGAACATCCCTGGTCATCCCTACTGCCTCCGATCTGGAGGACTCACTAAACAGAGAACATCCCTGGTCATCCCTACTGTCTCTGATCTGGAGGACTCACTAAACAGAGAACATCCCTGGTAATCCCTACTGCCTCTGATCTGGCGGACTCACTAAACAGATATCATCCCTGGTCAGCCCTACTGCCTCCGATCTGGAGGACTCACTAAACAGAGAACATCCATGGTCATCCCTACTGCCTCCGATCTGGAGGACTCACTAAACAGAGAACATCCCTGGTCATCCCTACTGTCTCTGATCTGGAGGACTCACTAAACAGAGAACATCCCTGGTCATCCCTACTGCCTCCGATCTGGAGGACTCACTAAACAGAGAACATCCCTGGCCATCCCTACTACCTCTGATCTGGAGGACTCACTAAACAGAGAACATCCCTGGTCATCCCTACTGTCTCTGATCTGGCAGACTCACTAAACAGAGAACATCCCTGGTCATCCCTACTGCCTCTGATCTGGCGGACTCACTAAACAGAGAACATCCCTGGTCATCTCTACTGCCTCTGATCTGGCGGACTCACTAAACAGAGAACATCCCTGGTCATCCCTACTGCCTCTGATCTGGCGGACTCACTAAACACAAATGCTTTATGTTTAAATTATGTCTGAGTGTTGGTGTCACACCCTGACCATAGTTTGCTTTGTATGTTTCTATGTTTTGTTTGGTCAGGGTGTGATCTGAGTGGGCATTCTATGTTACATGTCTAGTTTGTCTATTTCTATGTTTGGCCTGATATGGTTCTCAATCAGAGCCAGGTGTTAGTCATTGTCTCTGATTGGGAACCATATTTAGGTAGCCTGTTTGGTGTTGGGTTTTGTGGGTGATTGTTCCTGTCTTTGTGTTTGTGGCACCAGATAGGACTGTTTCGGTTTTCTCACTTTTATTGTTTTGTTAGTCTATTCATGTATAGTTTTCTTTATTAAAGAACCATGAATAGAAACCACGCAGCATTTTGGTCCGCCTCTCCTTCAAGTCAAGAAAACCATTACAGTTGGAGTGTGACTGACAATCCGTAATTAAAAAACAAAACAAATGAATTTTGCCGTTTAATATATTTAATATAAGGAAAGTTTTTAGTATTCGTACTTTTTAATTTTGAATCTTAAGTATATTTAAAACCAAATACTTTTAGACTTTTACTCAAGTAGTATTTTACTGGGTGACTTTCACTTTTACATGAGTCATTTTCTATTAAGGTATGTTTACTTTTACTCCAATAGGAGATTTGAGTACTTTTTCCACCACTGGATATAAGATGTCTAGCTTGTAATTTGTTATGCTAACAAGCTTGCAAAGAGTTGCCGAGCAACAGGATAAACATCCGGTAGACAGGCAAAGGGCTTTGCTCGCTCAACTGAAAGGATACCAGTAGTTTACGGTGTACTAAAATGAACTAATAGTATATAGTATGTAGTATACAATGGCAAGAAAAAGTATGTGAACCTTTTGGAATTACCTGGATTTCTACATAAGACAATAGACAAACATAGTGTGCTTAAACTAATAAGACACAAATTACTGTATTTTTCTTGTCTATATTGAATACCTAATTTAAACATTCAGAGTGTAGGTTGGGAAAAGCATGTGAACCCCTAGGCGAATGACTTCTCCAAAAGCTCATTGGAGTCAGGAGTCAGCTAACCTGGAGTCCAATCAAATGAGACGAGATTGGAGATGTTGGTTAGAGCTGCCGTGCCCAATAATAAACACTCACAAAATTTGAGTTCGCTATTCACAAGAAGCATTGCCTGATGTGAACCATGCCTCAAACAAAAGAGATCTCAGAAGACCTAAGATTAAGAATGGTTGACTTGCATAAAGCTGGAAAGGGTTACAAAAGTATCTCTAAAAGCCTTGATGTTCAGCCTTGATGTTCATTCTACACCTGCATTGCTTGCTGTTTGGGGTTTTAGGCTGGGTTTCTGTACAGCACTTTGAGATAGCAGCTGGTGTAAGAAGGGCTTTATAAATAAATTAGATTTTTGATGTTTTTTTATCAGTCCACAGTAAGACAAATTGTTTATAAATGGAGAAAGTTCAGCACTGTTGCTACTCTCCATAGGAGGGGCCTTCCTGCAAAGATGAGTGCAAGAGCACAGCGCAGAATGCTCACTGAGGTTAAGCAGAATCCTAGAGTGTCAGCTAAAACCTTTACAGATATCTCTGGGAACATGCTAACATCTCTGTTGACGAGTCTACGATACGTGAAACACTAAACAAGAATGGTGTTCATGGGAGGACACCATGGAAGAAGCCACTGCTGTCCAAAAAAAAACATTGCTGCGTGTCTGAAGTTTTCAAAAGTGCACCTGGATGTTCCACAGCACTACTGGAAAAATATTCTGTGGACAGATGAAACTACAGTTGAGTTGTTTGGAAGGAACACAACACTATGTGTGGAGAAAAAGGCACAACACACCAACATCAAAACCTTATCCCAACTGTAAAGTATTGTGGAGGGAGCATCATGGTTTGGGGCTGCTTTGCTGCCTCAGGGCCTGAACAGCTCGCTATCATTGACGGAAACATGAATTCCCAAGTTTATCAAGACATTTTGCAGGAGAATGTTAGGCTGTCCGCCAATTGAAACGCAACAGATGTTGGGTGGTGCAACAGGACAAAGAGCACAGATGTAAATCAACAACAGAATGGCTTCAACAGAAGAAAACATGCCTTCTGGAGTGGCTCAGTTAGAGTCCTGACCTCAACCCAATTGAGATGCTGTGGCATGACCTCAAGAGAGCAGTTCACACCAGACATCCCAATAATATTGCTGAACTGAAGCAGTTTTGTAAAGAGGAATGGTCCAAAATTCCTCATGACCGTTGTGTAGGTCTGATCCGCAACTACAGAAAACGTTTGGTTGAGGTTATTGCTGCCAAAGGAGGGTCAACCAGTTATTAAATCCAAGGTTTCACATACTTTTCCCACCCTGCACTGTGAATGTTTACACGGTGTGTTCAATAAAGACATGAAAACGTAGAATTGCTTGTGTGTTATTAGTTTAAGCAGCCTGTGTTTGTCTATGTTATGACCTAGATGAAGATCAGATGAAATTTTATGACCAATTTATGCAGAAATCCAGGTAATTCCAAAGGGTGCACATACTTTTTCTTGCCACTGTATCATTAAGTATGCAGTATACAGTATGTTAGTATGGGTATTTAATTACAGCTCATGTGGAATCTATGATCACTTATTGATGTCGCCTGTTAAATCCACTTCAATCCGGAAGGAGAAGGATTTTTACACCTGGAGATTTTTTTATTATGCTAATTAGATGTTCACCAGGGCACGGACATCGACTCAAGGGTTTTTAAAATCCACTTCGAATCTGTGTAGATGAAGGGGAGGAGACAGTTTAAAGAAGGATTTTTAAGCCCTGAGACAACTGAGACATGGATTGTGTATGTGTGCCGTTCAGGGGTCAAAAGATTTAAGTGCCCTTGAACAGGTTATGGTAGTAGGTGCCTGGTACACTGGTTTGAGTCAACAACTGCAACGCTGCTTGGTTTTTCATGCTCAACAGTTTCCTGTGTGTATCAAGAATGGTATTTTACCTGTAGAGGAAATTATTTAATTACCCATTATGTTGTTTAATTAGAGAATTGTCCATTGTCATTTGTTAGTTTTGATATACGCTTGTCTTGTGTGGGTGTGACTGCAGTGTGTGACATCCTGTTTTCTGAATCTGCAAGAACTTAGATGTGTGGAAACATGCAGGAAGGAACAGACAATTGTGGTATCTTAAATCTGCATAGATAAACTAAATCAGCTTCTGGAAATGAACCCATATTTTACTAGGCAAATCAGTTAAAAACAAATTCTTATTTACAATGACGGCCTACCCCGGCTCTCCTAACAAAAAGTTGTTGAGTGTTGTGGATGTTATTGATTGCTTCATTTTTGCAAATCTTATAATAAAGTTGTTTTGAAGAATACTGTCTCTCCTTTCGGTTAGAATTACCACAACACACCCAAAGGACATTCAGACACAATGTAATCGAAATGGAAGAAGTTTGGAACCACCAAGATTCTTCCTAGAGCTGGCCGTCTGGCCAAGCTGAGCAATCTAGAGTTCCTCTGTGGCGATGGGAGAACCTTCCAGAAGGACAACCATCTCTGCAGCCCTACCCCAATCAGGCATTTATGGTACAGTGGCCAGACAGAAGCCACTCCTCAATAGTTTGCCAAAAGGCACCTAAAGACTCTCAGACCATGAGAAACAAGATCCTCTGGTCTGATGAAACCAAGACTGAATTCTTTGGCCTGAATGCCAAGTGTTACGTCTGGAGGAAACCTGGCACCATCCCTACAGTGAAGCACGGTGGTGGAGGCATCATGCTGTGGGGATGTTTTTCAGCGGCAGGGACTGGGAGACTAGTGAAGCACGGTGGTGGAGGCATCATGCTGTGGGGATGTTTTCAGCGGCAGGGACTGGGAGACTAGTGAAGCACGGTGGTGGAGGCATCATGCTGTGGGGATGTTTTTCAGCGGCAGGGACTGGGAGACTAGTGAAGCACGGTGGTGGAGGCATCATGCTGTGGGGATGTTTTTCAGCGGCAGGGACTGGGAGACTAGTGAAGCACGGTGGTGGAGGCATCATGCTGTGGGGATGTTTTTCAGCGGCAGGGACTGGGAGACGAGTCAGGATTCGAGCGAAATATGAACAATGTAAAGTACAGAGAGATCCTTGATGAAAACCTGCTCCAGAGCACTCAGGACCTAAGACTGGAGTGAAGGTTCACCTTTCAACAGGACAATGACCCTAAGCACACAGCCAAGACAACGCAGGAGTGGCTTTGGGACAAGTCTCTGAATGTCCTTGAGTGGTGTCGTGTCTTTGGCTATGCTGGATTAAATGATATGACATGCTATTCTATAAAATCCTTTCTCTGTAATTAATATTACCTGATTGAGCTAATCATGTAAATGTAATTAACTAGAAAGTCGGGGCACCACAAAATAATATTTATAGAGCTGTTATTTTCCCGAATAAACGCTTAATGACCTAGTAATATTTTACATCAATAGCAGTCAATATTGTCAATAATTGTCACCTTATTTCAGTCTCATTTGAAAGTTGTAAATTCTTGGTTATCTTCACGAACCCTGGCTAACAAGTTGAATCAGCAATACAAAATCGGGTTGAATTATTTATTTACTAAATACCTAACCAATCACACAGAATTACATATACATAGAATGAATCATACCTTGATTACAAATTATGTCAAAGGAAAACGTCCCTAGCGGAAGGAACAGATGAAAAGGGGGCTGGGTTTGAGTGAAAGAGCGGGAAGACTGAAGAACAAAGGGAGAAGCGATGTCTCTATCGGGCCGTAGGCAGCTACTCTATCGTAAATACAGAATCTTACGCATTCTAAATTACCGGCCATTTGGAAAAGGAAAATGCAACAGCTAGGAGGTATCACTTCTGTAGCGAATAAGAGTTCAAAGTTCATACCATTCGCAACCAAAGCTCACGCTGAGGTTGGCTTCGTTCTGTAGTTATTATCTGAATCCTTCTGACATCGGATCGTCGTCCTAATGTACCCGGAACAGGAGGTTACATTTTCGTCAAGGGCTTATATAGTGGATGGAGAAGGGTGTGTTTCATAGTTTATAGCCCATGTCTCTTCACAGGGGCGGGCCACTGATTGAGCAGAGCTCTTACCTTATGAACAAACAATTCTCTCATTTGGAAGCTAAAATTACATTTAATCTTTTCACCAATAATTTTATACAGCAAGCTCCAGGACCATCTCCTAAAGTTGATTCAGCTGTGGGATCAGGGCACCTCCAGTACAGAGCTTACTCAGGAATGGCAGCAGGCAGGTGTGAGTGCATCTGCACACACAGTGAGGCGAAGACTTTTGGAGGATGTCCTGGTGTCAAGAAGTGCAGCAAAGAAGCCACTTCTCTCCAGGAAAAGCATCAGGGACAGACTCATATTCTGCAAAAGGTACAGGGATTGTGGACTGCTGAGGACAGGGGTAAAGTCATTTTCTCTGATGAATCCCCTTACTGATTGTTTGGGACATCCGGAAAACAGCTTGTCCGGAGAGGACAAGGTGAGCGCTACCATCAGTCCTGTGTCATGCCAATAGTAAAGCATCCTGAGACCCTTCATGTGTGGGGTTGCTTCTCAGCCAAGGGAGTGGGCTCACTCACAATTCTGCCTCAGAACACAGCCATGAATAAAGAACGGTACCAACACATCCTCAGAGAGCAACTTCTCCCAACCATCCAGGAACAGTTTGGTGACGAACAATTCCTTTTCCAGCATGATGGAGCACCTTGCCATAAGGCAAAAGTTATAACTCAGTGGCTCGGGGAACAAAACATCGATATTTTGGGTCCATGGCCAGGAAACTCCACAGACCTTAATCCCATTGAGAACTTGTGGTCAATCCTCAAGAGGTGAGTGGACAAACAAAACCCCACAAATTCTGACAAACTCCAAGCATTGATTATGCAAGAATTGGCTGCCATCAGTCAGGATGTGGCCCAGAAGTTAATTGACAGCATGCCAGGGCAGATTGTAGAGGTCTTGAAAAAGAAGGGTCGACACTGCAAATATTGACTCGTTGCATCAACTTTGTGTAATTGTCAATAGAAGCCTTTGACACTTATGAAATGCTTGTAATTATACTTCAGTATTCCATAGTAACATCTTACAAAACTATCTAAAGACACTGAAGCAGCAAACTTAGTGGAAATTAATATTTGTGTCATTCTCAAAATTTTTGGCCATGACTGTAGATCCTAACTGGCATAAACTGGCGTCAGTTTCAAGTTTGGGGAAGATAATTTTCACCTTAAAAATGCACCTTTATAATAAACATCATTACATGCATAATCGCATTTACGGTCACTTTTGAGAATAGTGTTTTCCTGCTAATTGATTGCATTTTGAAACATTCGCTCTTACAGCCTACTGCCGTGTGTGCATTGCTGTGCTTATAATGTGAAGAAATAGCCTAATAGTTTATCAACCTTAAAAGCTAAACGTTCTGATCTGTTGCATGAGCCTCATTGCTTTTAAAAATTGAAGTTGCCCGACACAATAGGTCAACTTTTGTACTATGGGGATAGTTAAATTCTACAACCACCTAAAAGGAAGCGATTCACAAACCTTCCATAACAAAGCCATCACAAACAGAGAGATGAACCTGGAGAAGAGTCCCCTAAGCAAGCTGGTTCTGGGGCTCTGTTCACAAACACAAACACACCCTACAGAGCCCCAGGACAACAGCACAATTAGACCCAACCAAATCATGAGAAAACAAAAAGATAATTACTTAACACATTGGAAAGAATTAACAAAAAAACAGAGCAAACTAGAATGCTATTTGGCCCTACACAGAGAGTACACAGCGGCAGAATACCTGACCACTGTGACTGACCCAAAATTAAGGAAAGCTTTGACTATGTACAGACTCAGTGAGCATAGCCTTGCTATTGAGAAAGGCCGCCGTAGGCAGGCTCTCAAGAGAAGACAGGCTATGTGCTCACTGCCCACAAAATGAGGTGGAAACTGAGCTGCACTTCCTAACCTCCTGCCCAATGTATGACCATATTAGAGAGACATATTTCCCCCAGATCACACAGATCCACAAAGAATTCGAAAACATATCCAATTTTGAAAAACTCCCATATCTTTTGGGTGAAATTCCACAGTGTGCCATCACAGCAGCAAGATGTGTGACCTGTTGCCACGAGAAAAGGGCAACCAGTGAAGAACAAACACCATTGTAAATACAACCCATATTTATGCTTATTTATTTTATCTCGTGTCCTTTAATTATTTGTACATTGTGTATATATATATATATATTATGACATTTGTAATGTCTTTACTGTTTTGAAACTGTTGTATGTGTAATGTTTACTGTTAATTTTTGTTGTTTTTCACTTTATATATTCACTTTGTATGTTGTCTACCTCACTTGCTTTGGCAATGTTAACACATGTTTCCCATGGCAATAAAGCCCTTGAATTGAATAGTAGACTGACATAGACTAGTGCTTTTGCCGTTCGTTCCTACTCATCTTGTTGGCTGACGAAAAGTAAATGTGGACAGTTCTAAAATCTTCAATATTTTTTACATCGGAATTCGATAAGAGGGATGCGTGCAGTTGCATCCCCGACGTCTTCACTTGTAGCCTACTTCAGAGCTCAGATGCCTGAGAGAAGTACCCGATCGTGTGACAGGCATTGGCTAATAAGAATTGAGATAACTGAGAGAGTCATGTGAGTGAGAGGTGCTTTTGAGTACTGCTGCCGGGAGAAGGGAATTATAATTATTATATTCAGCCCAAGGGTACAATGGCAACTTTGACCGCAAAATACATGTATGTTTTATGGGGCGTTACAGCCACACAAAGGGGATGCCGTCGGGAAAAAAATTGAGGCCTGGTGAAAATATTATCAGGTTTTTATCACATTGTGAATGAGAGATTGATGGAGTGTGTGCAGCCTTCACAAGGCACAAATCAAAGCTCATGTCTTTCATGTGACATTTTTCATGTGACATTTTTCAAATCATCATTAGAGAGGCATCATGCAGCTTTAGAATGTGTTTAAAATCAAAACATACAGGCCAACGTTTGTATCACAAGTAAAGTTGCATAAATACCTCTAAATGAAGCATATAGGAGGACCTGTTTCTTTGTTAACCACTCAACACAGAACAGCTGCATGTGTTCACTCCCTCAAATCGTTTGAAGACAATATTTATATTTATATTTTATTCAGCTTTGTTCAATTGTATTCTTCATACTATAAAAGAATATAACATAATGCCACGGAATTCTAAGCAAATCTTGTCTGCTAAATGAACTAGTGTAGCCCACAACCATATGCATAGCCAGATCAGGGCCTAACACAAGGACAACTCAGAGTATGCTATTCTCTTCTTCTGAAATAGACTACATTTTACCATGAAGCAAATGGTGACTTTAAAACAGTTACAGAGTTTAATGGCTGTTTTATTTATGTATTTTACCTTTATTTAACTAGGCAAGTCAGTTAAGAACAAATTCTTATTTTCAATGACGGCCTAGGAACAATATTTTAAAGTCACCATTGGCTTCATGGTAAAATCCCTGGGCAGTTTTCTTCCTCTATGGCAACTGAGTTAGGAAGGATGCCTGTATATTTGTAGTCACTGGGTGTATTGATATACTCTTAGAAAAAATGTGTAATTTAAATTTCTACACATTTACCAATAGGTGCCCTTCTTTGCGAGACATTTTAAAACATTTACATTACATTTAAGTCATTTAGCAGACGCTCTTATCCAGAGCGACTTACAAACCTTCGTGGTCTTTGTGGTTGAATCTGTGTTTGAAATTCACTGCTTGACTGAGGAAAAGGGGTACATAGATTAACACTATTATTGCAGACAGAGTGAGTTCATGCAATTTATGTGACTTGTTAAGCAAATGTTTACTTCTGAACTTATTTAGGTTTACCATAACAATGGGGTTGAATATTTATTGACTCAAGACATTTCAGTTTGTATATTTTTTATAATTTGTAACATTTTGCGAAAGACAGAATTCCACTTTGAAATGATGAGGTATTGTGTATTGTGTGACATAACATCTCAATGTAATACATTTTGAATTCAGGCTGTAACTCAACAAAATCTGAAAAATTTGTGAATTTCCTGTATATGTATGATCTACACTGTGTACAAAACATTTAGAACACCTGCTCTTTCAATTACATACACTGACCAAATGAATCCAGGTGAAAGCTATGATCCCTTATCTCTTTTTAAGGCTTGAGACAATTGAGACATGGATTGTGTACAGTATGTGCGTCATTCAGAGGGTGAATGGGAAAGAAACAGATTGTATGTACTTTTGAACGGGGTATGGTAGTAGGTGCCAGGTGCACCAGTTTGTGTCAATAACTGCAATGCTGCTCAACAGTTTCCTGTTGGGTATCAAGAATGTTCTACCACCCAAAGGACATCCAGCCAACTTGACACAAATATGGATAGGGCTGTGGCGGTCATGACATTTTGTCAGCTAGTGACTGTCAAACAAATAACTGCCGGTCTCACGGTAATTAACTGCCTGTTCAGGGGCAGAACGACAGACTTGTACCTTGTCAGCTCAGGGGTTTTGAACTTTCAAACTTTCGGTTACTAGTCCAACGCTCTAACCACTAGGCCACACTGCCGCTGTGATAAGATCAAAACTGAGGATGTATCAACAACATTGTACACTTGTACAAAAAAAAGAAACGTCCTCTCACTGTCAGCTGCATTTATTTTCAGTAAACTTAACATGTGTGAATATTTGTATGAACATAACAAGATTCAACAACTGAGACATAAACTGAACAAGTTCCACAGACATGTGACTAACAGAAATGGAACAATGTGTCCCTGAACAAAGGGGGGTCAAAATCAAAAGTATCAGTCAGTATCTGTTGTGGCCACCAACTACATTAAGTACTGCAGTGCATCTCATCCTCATGGACTGCACCAGATTTGCCAGTTCTTATTGTGAGATGTTACCCCACTCTTCCACCAAGGCACCTGCAAGTTCCTGGACATTTCAGGGGGGAATGGCTCTTGCCCTCACCCTCCGATCCAAAATGTCCCAGACGTGCTCAATGGGATTGAGATCCAGGCTCTTCGATGGCCGTGGCAGAACACTGACATTCCTGTCTTGCAGGAAATCACGCACAGAACGAGCAGTATGGCTTGTGGCATTGTCATGTCAAGATGAGCCTGCAGGAAGGGTACCACATGAGGGAGAAGATGTTTTCCCTGTAAAACACAGCGTTGAGATTGCCTGGAATGACAGCAAGCTCAATCTGATAATGCTGTGACACACCGCCACACACCATGACGGACCCTCCACCTCCAAATCGATCCCGCTCCAGAGTACAGGTGTAACGCTTATTCCTTATACGATAAACGCAAATCCGACCATCACCCCTGGTGAGACAAAACCTTGACTCATCAATGAAGAGCACTTTTTGCCATTCCCCAGCGACGGTGGGTTGTGCCCATAGGCAACGTTGTTGTCGGTAATGTCTGGTGAGGACCTGCCTACAAGCCCTCAGTCCAGCCTCTCTCAGCCTATTGCTGACAGTCTGAACACTGTTGGAGGGATAGTGTGTTTCCATCCTGTACCTGTCCCGCAGGTGTGATGTTCGGATGTACCAATCCTGTACAGGTGTTGTTACACGTGGTCTGCCACTGCGGGGATGATCAGCTGTCAATTTAAAGTTTTCATACCAATCGGTAATGGGCCTTTTCGGACGCCGTTTATGGCCGATTACAAGGGAACTGCGTGGCAGGCTGACCACCTGTTACGTGAGTGCAGCATCAAAAGGACCTCGTGGCTGCAAGGAGCCACGGTAAGTTGCTCGCTAGCATTAAACTTATCTTATAAAAAACAATCAATCTTAACATAATCACTAGTTAACTACACATGGTTGATAATATTACTAGGTTAACTAGCTTGTCCTACGTTGCATATAATCAATGTGGTGCATGTTCATTTATCATCGAATCACAGCCTACTTCAACTTCGCCAAACGCGTGATGATTTAACAAAAGCACATTTGCGAAAAAAGCACAATCGTTGCACAAATGTGCCTAACCATAAATATCAATCCCTTCCATGAAATGAACACACAGAAGTATATATTTTTAAACCTGCATATTTAGTTAAAAGAAATGTATGTTAGCAGGCAAAATTAACTATAGAAATTGTCACTTCTCTTGCGTTCAGTGTAAGCAGAGTCAGGGTATATGCAGCAGTTTGGGCCGTCTGGCTCGTTGTGAACTATGTGAAGACTATTTCTTCCTAACAAAGACCGTAATTAATTTGCAAGAATTTTACATAATTCTGACATAACATTGAAGGTTGTGCAATGTAACAGCAATATTTAGACTTAGGGTTGCCACCCGTTCGATAAAATACGGTACTGTTCCGTATTTCGCTGGAAGAAGAAATGTTTTGTTTTCTAAATGATAGTTTCCGGATTTTACTGTATTAATGACCAAAGGCTCGTATTTCTGTGTCTTTATTATATTATAATTAAGTCTATGATTTGATATTTGATAGAGAAGTCTGACTGAGCGGTAGTAGGCAGCAGCAGGCTCATAAGCATTCATTCAAACAGCACTTTACTGCATTTGCGTGCAGCTCTTAGCAATGCTTGATGCACAGCACTGTTTATAAGTCTATCAACTCCAGAGATTAAGCTGGGAATACTAAAGTGCCTATAAGAACATCCAATAGTCAAAGGTATATGAAATACAAATGGTATAGAGAGAAATAGTTGATATGTCATAATTCCTATAATAATGACAACCTAAAACTTCTTACCTGGGAATATTGAAGACTCATGTTAAAAGGAACCACCAGCTTTCATATGTTCTCATGTTCTGAGCAAGGAACTTAAATGTTAGCTTTTTTACATGACACATATTACACTTCCACAACACTGTGTTTTTGCATTATTTAAACCAAATTGAACATGTTTCATTATTTATTTGAGACTAAATTTATTTTATTATGTATAATATTAAGTTAAAATAAGTGTTCATTGTTCATTCAGTGTTGTTGTAATTGTCATTATATATATAAATATAAATCGGCTGATTAACCGGTATCGTTTTTTTTTGGTCCTCCAATAATCGGGATCGGTATCGACGTTTAAAAATCATGATCGGTCCTCTAGTAGGCAACAACACATCTGCCACACTGATCCTCAACACAGGGGCCCATAAGGGGTGTGTGCTTAGTCCTCTCCTGTACTCCCTGTTCACCAACAACTGCGTGGCCAAGCACGACTCCAACACCATCATTAAGTTTGCTGACGACACAACAGTGGTAGGCTGACCACTGACGACGATGAGACAGCCTATAGGGAGGAGGTCAGAGACCTGACAGTGGGGTGCCAGGACTAGAACCTCTCCCTCAATGTGAGAAAGACAAACGAGATGATCATGGCCTACAGGAAAAGGCGGGCCGAGCAGGCCCCTCATTAACATCGACAGGGCTGTAGTGGAGCGGGTCGAGAGTTTCAAGGTCCTTGGTGTCCACATCACCAATAAACTATCATGGTCCAAACACACCAAGACAGTCGTGAAGAGGGCACGACAACACCTTTTCCCGCTCAGGAGACCAAAAGGATTTGGCATGGGTCCCCAGATCCTCAAAAAGTTCTACTAGCTGCGCCATCGAGAGCATCCTGACCAGTTGCATCACCACCTGGTATGGTAACTGCTCGGCATCTGACCGTAAAGACCCACAGAGGGTGGTGCGTTAGGCACAGTACATCACTGGGGCCAAGCTTCCTGCCATCCAGGACCAATATATTAGGCGATTTCCGAGGAAGGCCCAATTGTCTTTTTTTTTAAAACTCCAGTCACCCAAGTCATAGACTGTTCTCTCTGCTATCGCACTGCGAGCGATACCGGAGCGCCAAGTCTAGGTCCAAAAAGCTCCTTAAAAGTGTGAGAGCAAAATTGTAAGATTATGTAATAATACTGTAATTGCATCAACTGGTAGTTTTATGCAACAGAATAGAGGGTTCTTATAACTCTATCGTGTCTGTGTGAACTGAACGTGGGCCTCTAGGAGATTTAACACTGACGATGAGATTTACGATGTCTTTGGGTGATACCGCATTCCAGAGTAGGAGTTAATGTTTCTCTTCTATAAGGTACCAGGGAGAGATGGCTCGGGACCAGACCCTGGTTTCTACACAACGAGAATAGTTTTTACAGTTTTTTTGTCTGCTGTGAATTATAAGTTTATTTTTATTTATATTTTACTTTACTTTAGTTTATTTAGTAAATATTTTTAAAACTCTATTTCTTGAACTGCATTGTTTGTTAAGGGCTTGTAAGTAAGCATTTCAGAGTAAGGTCTACACCTGTTGTATTCGGCGCATGTGACGAATAAATTTGATTTGATTTTGAAATCTACACTGGAGTTGCTTACCAAGGAGACAGTGAATGTTCCTGAGTGGCAGAGTTGCAGTTTGACAGACTTCAATCTGCTTGAAAATCTATGTCAAGACCTGAAAATAGCTGTCTATCTATGATCAACAACCAATTTGACAGAATTTTCAAAATACCTTTGCTATGTTAAAACTGTCAAAGAAAGAGAGAGACAGACAGAGAAAATCCCACTATTTTACCATGCCTGCTTCTGTATACAGCTGTTGGTATAGCTGAAAGAGGGTAGGTAGGGGGTAAACAACATGGGCAATTAAATCCTAAAGACCGAGTCATGATTCCTGCTTTTACAGACCCTGTAACCAAAATACAGGCGTGTCTTTATCTCTCCTCCCCTCTTCCCCCCCTTCTTCTTCGTTATGTCTTTCACTCCCTCTCTCCATTTAACAGTCATGTATGTTATGGTAAAAGTTGTTACCTTTGAGGCTCATTCCAGACCGGAAGCATCTGCTGAGACGACAGGAAGGACAGTTCTTCCTCCTCAGCTTGTCGATGGTGCAGTCGTTACGGCTGGCGCACAGGTGATTCTGCTTACCTGGGGACACAATAACAAACAAGGCTGCTTCAGGGGAATTGGGTATCCCATTTCCTGTATGTGTGCGCGTGCAAGGGTGTTTTTGTTTTTGTCTATCCTTGTGGGGACCAGACGCGCTCACAAGGAGAGTAAAACAAGGAGTGGGGACATTTCTCCAGTCCCCACAGGGGAAAAGGCCATTTTAGGCTTAGGGATTAGGTTTATGAGTTAGGGTTAGGGGTTAGGTTTATGAGTTAGGGTTAGGGGTTAGGTTTATGAGTTAGGGTTAGGAGTTAGGTTTATGAGTTAGGGTTAGGGATTAGGTTTATGAGTTAGGGTTAGGGGTTAGGTTTATGAGTTAGGGTTAGGGGTTAGGTTTATGAGTTAGGGTTAGGGGTTAGGTTTATGAGTTAGGGTTAGGTTTATGAGTTAGGGTTAGGGGTTAGGTTTATGAGTTAGGGTTAGGGGTTAGGTTTATGAGTTAGGGTTAGGGGTTAGGTTTATGAGTTAGGGTTAGGGGTTAGGTTTATGAGTTAGGGTTAGGGGTTAGGTTTATGAGTTAGGGTTAGGGGTTAGGTTTATGAGTTAGGGTTAGGGGTTAGGTTTATGAGTTAGGGTTAGGGGTTAGGTTTATGAGTTAGGGTTAGGGGTTAGGTTTATGAGTTAGGGTTAGGGGTTAGGTTTATGAGTTAGGGTTAGGGGTTAGGGGTTAGGGAAAATAGGATTTTGAATGGGAATGAATTGTTTGATCTCCATGACGATATTAAGACAAACTTACAGTATGTGTGCGAGTGTATGTTTATGGCATGTGTGCGTGCCGTGTTTGGTGTGCATGTGTGTCGTGTTTGATATGTGTGTGTGTATGTGCGTGCATGAGTGTGTGTGTGGCTCACTCTCTGCGGCCCTCTTGAAGAACACCTTGCAGCTCCCACAGGTAACAGCTCCATAGTGACAGCCTGACGCCTCGTCTCCACATACCTTACACACCCTCCGGTCTGAGAAATACACTCTCACTGGCAACATATCCTCACATCTGAAACACACACGCACATCTGTAAACACACAACACACACCTAACACTCCTTCAGATCTTATATATACACCTCATAACCACACACATAAACACACGTCTGAAAACACACAACACACCTAACGCTCGTTTAGATCTTACAGATACACCCTCACTTCTGAAAAGCACCTACCTGACTAGCTGCCTATACCTGCCTATCTGCACATACCTGCCTATTGATGATTGGGATTGAGTCATGATTCTTTTTCATTCATTTAGCAGCAGAATCTGTTTACCAGATATGGTGTGGAATACGGTCTCAGGTCGACTTTACACTACATTTGAGGTATGACAAGTCTGACAAATGTTACATTTTAAGTTAGCCAGCTATCCTTTTAAAGGGCGACTGGACTTTCTGGTTTGGCCGTGTTTTAGATTTGGTTAATAAAAAAATGCTAGTGGATTCAAACAAGTTGGTTTCGGGGTGTGGTTTGATGTGGGTGTTTTGTGTGTTCACAGGTGGAAAAGTTAGCCAAATAATTTAGCAAATTTGCTTCAGCCAGCTGGTGTACGACCGTGACAAAGTTGGTTTGACATTAGGTAGCATATCTACAGTGCATTTTGAAAGTTTTCAGACCCCTCAATTTTTTCCCACATTTTATTACATTACAGCCTTATTCTAAAATTGATTTGATTTGTTTTTTCTCTCATCAACCTACACACAATACCCCATAATAAGAAAGCAAAAACAGTTTTTTAAACATTTTTGCAAATGTATAAAAAATGGAAAAACTGAAATATCACATTTACATAAGTATTCAGACCCTTTACTCAGTACTTTGTTGAAGCACCTTTGGCAGCGATTGCAGCCTTGGGTCTTCTTGGGTATGACGCTACAAGCTTGGCACACTTGTATTTGGGACATTCAAAGACCTGTCCCGAAGCCACTCCTGCGTTTTCTTGGCTGTGTGCTTAGAGTCATTGTTCTGTTGGAAGGTGAACCTTCAGTCCCAGTCTGAGGTCCTGAGCACTCTGGAGAAGGTTTTCATCAAAGATCTCTCTGTACTTTGCTAAGTCCATCTTTCCCTCAATCCTGACTAGTCTCCCAGTCACTGCCACTTAAAAACATTGCCATAGAATGATGCTGCCACAACCTTGCTTCACCGTTGGGATGGTATTGGCCAGGTGATGAGTGGTGCCTGGTTTCCTCCAGACGTGACGCTTGGCATTCAGGCCAAAGAGTTCAATATTGGCTTTCATCAGATCAAGAGTACCAGTGGGCTGTCATGTGCCTTTTACTGAGGAGTGGCTTCCGTCGGCCACTCTCCCATAAACGCCTGATTGGTGGAGTGCTGCAGAGATGGTTGTCTTTCTGGAAGGAATCTCCACAGAAGAAATCTGGAGCTCTGTCAGAGTGACCATCGGGTTCTGGGTCACCTACCTGACCAAGTCCCTTCCTCCCTAATTGCTCAGTTTGGCCGGGTGGCCAGCTCTCAGAAGAGTCTTGGTGGTTCCAAATGACTTCCATTTAAGAATGATGGAGGCCACTGTGTTCTTGGGGACCTTTAATGCTGCAGACATTTTTTGGTACCCTTGCTCAGATCTGTGCCTGGACACAATCATGTCTCGGACCTCTACGGACAATTCCTTCGGCCTCATGGCTTGGTTTTTGCTCTGACATGCTGTGTCAACTGTGGGAGCTTATTTAGACAGGTGTGTGCCTTTCCTATCATGTCCAATCAATTGAACCTGAGCTCAAATTTGAGTCTCATAGCAAAGGGTCTGAAGACTTATGTAATAAGGTGTAATAAGGTATTTTTTGTAATATTTGCTCAAATTGATAAAAAAAACAGTCATTGCTTTTTCATTATGGGATATGGTGTGTACATTGATGAGGAAAAATGTTGTTCAATCAATTTTAGAATAAGGCTGTATGTCACGCCTTGGTCTTAGTATTTTGTGTTTTCTTTATTTATTTGGTCAGGCCAGGGTGTGACATGGGTTTATTTTGTGGTGTGTTTTTGTATTGGGGTTTTAGTAGGTATTGGGATTGTGGCTGAGTAGGGTTGTCTAGGAAAGTCTATGGTTGCCTGAGGTGGTTCTTAATCAGAGTCAGGTGAATTTCGTTGTCTCTGATTGGGAACCATATTTAGGCAGCCATATTCTTTGAGTATGTCGTGGGTGATTGTTCCTGTCTCTGTGTTAGTGTTCACCAGACAGGCTGTATAGGTTTTCACGTTCCGTTTGTTGTTTTTGTTTGTTCGTGTTTTTTCTTTATTAAAGATGTATCGAACTAACCACGCTGCATTTTGGTCCGACTCTCCTTCAACGGAAGAAAGCCGTAACACTGTAACGTAACAAAATGTGGAAAAGGTGATGTGGTCTGAATAATTTCCGAATGCACTGCATAAATTAAATGGTCCTTGAATGTGAATGAATTCAACTTGATTAATATCCACAACTAGACATTTGACGGACCCATTACCCCACAGCCTTGGCATTAAGTGTGATATTATTATTAACAGGGGTGCAACTTACACTGGGGACAGGGGAATGCCCCCCCATTCAGAAATAGCATTTTTGTGTTTTATAATGGAAATGTGATACTAAACGGGGCAACAGTGTGCTTTAGGATCAGTCGGACGCCACCGAGCGGTCGGGTAGGCTGTTTGGAGTGCTTATCTGACTGAAGAAAATACAAATACAGTACCATTCAAAAGTTTGGGGTCACTTAGAAATGTCTTTGAAAGAAAAGCAATTTTTTTTGTCCATTGATAACATAAAATTGATCAGAAATACAGTGTAGACATTGTTAATGTTGTAAATGACTATTGTAGCTGGAAATGGCTGATTTTTATGGAATATCTACATAGGCGTACAGAGGCCCATTATCAGCAACCATCACTCTTGTGTTCCAATGGCACATTGTGTTAGCTAATCCAAGTTTAGCATTTTAAAAGGCTAATTGATCATTAGAAAACCCTTTTGCAATTATGTTAGCACAGCTGAAAACTGTTGTCCTGATTAAAGAAGCAATAAAACTGTCCATCTTTAAACTAGTTCTGGAGCATCAGCATTTGTTGGTTCGATTACAGGCTCAAAATTGACAGAAACAAAGACTTTCCTTCTGAAACTTGTCAGTCTATTCTTGTTCTGAGAAATTAAGGCTATTCCATGCAAGAAATTGCCAAGAAACTGCAAATCGCATACATCGCTGTGTACTACTCCCTTCACAGAACAGTGCAAACTGGCTCTAACCACAATAGAAAGAGGAGTGGGAGGCCCCGGTGCACAACTGAGCAAGAGGACAAGTACATTAGAGTTGCTGGTCTTCTAGGTAGAGTTGCAAAGAAAAAGCCATATCTCAGACTGGCCAATAAAACTGTAATTTTAAGATGCCAATAAAAATGTAATATTAAGATGGGCAAAAGAACACAGACAATGGACAGAGGAACTCTGCCTAGAAGGCCAGCATCTCGGAGTCGCCTCTTCACTGTTGACGTTCAGACTGGTGTTTTGCAGGTACTAGTAAATGAAGCTACCAGTTGAGGACTTGTGAGGTGTCTGTTTCTCAAACTAGACACTCTAATGTAATAAACTTATTGTCAAAAGGCGTCGTAAGAAGTGGACCACGGTGCAGCGTGGTGAGCGTACATATTTCTTTTATTAGATAAATGTCACCAACAAAAACAATAAACAAGACAAAACGACCGTGAAGCTTAACAGGGCTATGATGCCTCTAACAAAGTTAACTACCCACCCTGAAAGGAGGGAAAAAGGGCTATCTAAGTATGATTCCCAATCAGAGACAACGATAGACACTTGTCCCTGATTGAGAACCATACCCAGCCAAAACATAGAAATATTGGAGAACAAAACATAGAATGCCCACCCCACATCACAACCTGACCTAACCAAATAGATAAATAAAACGGCTCTCTTAAGTCAGGTTGTGACACTTATCCTCTGCAGCAGAGGTAACTCTGGGTAATCCTTTCCTGTGACGGTCCTCATGAGATCCAGTTTCATCATAGGGCTTGATGGTTTTCGCGACTGCACTTGAAGAAACTTTCAAAGTTCTTGAAATGTTCCATATTGACTGACCTTTATGTCTTATAGCAATGATGGATTGTCGTTTCTCTTTGCTTATTTGTGCTGTTCTTGCCATAATATGGACTTGGTCTTTTACCAAATAGGGCTATCTTCTGTATACCACCTAGGGTTGCAAAGGGTCGGAAACGTTCCGGTAAATTTCCAGACATTTTCCATGGGAAGTTAAGCCCTGGAATTTGGGGAATTTTGCTTCATTTCATCAAAAAAATGTTAGCTTAATAACAGTGAACCTTTTTTGTGGGATACACACAAGGCAATTCTAGGTCTTGCGGCATATTTTGGTTAACTATCCCCAATTCTCCCAATTCAATGGAATTGCAACCCTCTGCATGCACAGTGCACCATTCCATCACATGTACAGCTGATTCTCAAGATCTTGCATACTAATGTGATGCTTTTCGAGCGTACACTGCTACACTGTCTGAGCCAAGGACTACATGCTTTCCGGTATATTTTGATTACAATACTGGGTGGGGTGAATATATTTTATATGACATACATGATTTTTTGTTAACTAGCAAATAGTAGCCAACAGCAAAGTGTGTTTAAATCATTTCTAACTTGTTAAGAATTTATAATCTTTACAAGAAACTGCCACAGGCACTATCTAATATGTGGAGACATTTCACTGCAGCTAAAGTAGAAGGAAAAGCAGTGTACATTTGCAAATACTGTGCCAAATCATATGTGAAGAACGCAACAAAGATCCAGAATCATCTGGCCAAGTGCATAAAGTTCCCTCAGCGCTCACAGCAAGCAACCTCTGACAAAAGTCCCTCTACTTCTATTTGAGGTGAAAATGATTAATCAGATACCTTATCAATAGCAACAGCTCATGTACCTCTTGGAATCAGAAGTTTTTTTTGACTCAACGGAGGAACGTATTCAGAGAAATTCTGATGAATATCTTGCTCGAGCTGTGTATGCAACTGGTTCACCTCTGATGCTCAGAGGCAATGTGTGTTGAAAGAGATTTTTGAATGTTCCTTGCCCAGCATACACCCCTCCAACCAGACATGCTTTATCTACTAATTTGCTGGATGCAGAGTTCAACAGAGCTCAAGTGAAGTTTTAAAAAATCATAGAGAAAGCAGACTGTATTGCAATCATCTCTGATGTGTGGTCGAATGTTTGTGGGCAAGGAATAATTAACTACATAATCTCCACCCCTCAACCAGTATTCTACAAGAGCACAAGCACAAGCGATAACAGACACACCAGTCTCTACATTGCAGATGAGCTGAAGGCAGTTATCATGACCTTGGACCACAGATGGTATCTGCACTGGTGACAGACAATGCTGCGAACATGAAGGCTGCTTGTTCTAAAGTGGAGGAGTCCTACCCTCACATCACACCCATTGGCTATGCTGCTCATGCATTGAATCTGCTCCTCAAGGACATTGTGGCACTGAAAACAATGGATACACTCTGCAAGAGAGCCAAGGAAATGGTTAGGTATGTGAATGGTCATCAAGTTATAGCAGCAATCTACCTCACCAAGTAAAGTGAGAAGAATAAGAGCACCACATTGAAGTTGCCAAATAACACCCATTGGGAGTCTCCTGGAGGGGAAGGAGTCTCCAAGAAATGGCCATATCAAAGTCTGCCGATATGGACAGCTGCATCAAGAGGATCCTCCTGGATAATGTATATTGGGAGAGAGTGGTAAGCAGCCTGAAACCTATAGCAGCAGCCATTGCACGGATTGAGGGAGACAATGCCATCCTGTCTGATGTTCAGACTCTGCTTGCAGATGTAAGAGAATAAATCTGTGCTGCCCTGCCCACTTCACTGTTGCTCCAAGCAGAGGAAACTGCAGTTCTGAAATACATCAAAAAGCGTGAAGACTCCTGCCTGAAGCCCATACACGCCGCAGCGTACATGTTGGACTGCTAGCAGGAGCACCCTGTCTGGTGCAGAGATCAACAAGGCCTTTGGTGTCATCAATACCATGTCTTGCCACCTTGGCCTGGATGAGGCCACGGTTCTTGGCAGTCTGGCGAAGTACACTTCCAAGCAAGGGCTTTGGGATGGAGATGCAATATGGCAGTCGTGGCAACATATCTCATCAGCCACCTGGTGGAAGGGACTTTTGTGGATTTGAGGCTCTTTCCCCTGTTGCTTCCATCATCCTCCAAATCCCACCAACATCAGCTGCCTCAGAGCGCAACTGGTCCTTGTTTGGGAACACACACACACCAAAGCACGCAACAGGCTGACCAATACAAGGGTTGAAAAATTGGTGGCCATCCGGGCAAATTTAAGGCTTTTTGAGCCTGACCACGAGCCATCCTCAACAAAGTTGGAAAGTGACAGTGAAGATGAAGCCTCAGAGTCTGATGTTTAAGAGGTGGACATTGAGGACATCCAGGGAGAAGACATGGAAGCCTGAGAGGAAAACAACCAAAGCTTTAGTTTCTAGACTATAATTTTACAGATGCATGTTGAAAACATTTTTGGGAGAGGCGATGGATCATTGGGGATCATTGAATATTCCCTTTCTTTTGTTGAAAATCATCCCATGTGAAGAGTCAACTCATTTAATAAAAGTTCAATTCGTAACGAAATTGTTTTTTCTTTCTATTGGAAAGATTGAATCATTTTCAATTATGTCTATTTATGATAAGGTTAAAGGTTAATGTTTCTGTCTCCATATGATATGGTAAATATATTCAATGCAGAAAACATCTACATTTAAATGGTATTAATATTAATTTGCATTTCCGTTAATTCCCCTATATTCTGGTTAATTCCCACGGAAAGTTTCCACCTCAGAATATTCCCCAAAATGTGCAACCCTAATACCACCCCTACCTTGTCACAACACAACTGATTGCCTCAAATGCATTTAGGAGTAAAGAAATTCCACAAATTAACTTTAACAAGGCACACCTGTTAATTGAAATGCATTTCAGGTGACTACCTCATGAAGCTGGTTAAGAGACTGTCAAGAGTGTGCAAAGCTGTCATCAAGGCAAAGGGTGGCTACTTTGAAGAATCTCAAAAATATTTTGTTTTGTTTAACACTTTTTTGGTTACTACATGATTCCATATGTGTTATTTCATAGTTTTGATTTGTTGTGTGGAATTGTTATATTACTTGTTAGATATGGCTGCACAGTCAGAACTAGAAGCACAAGCATTTCGCTACACTCACAATAACATCTGCTAAAAATGTGTAATACAATTTGATTCCAAACTTTTGACTGGTACTGTATATTACGTCCCAAAGTTGTGCCCCTGATTATTAAAGCTGCAATATGTCACTTTTGGGGCAGCCTGACCAAATTCACATAGAAATGTGAGTAATAGATCTGTCATTCTCATTGAAAGCATGTCTAAGAAGCAGTATATCTGTTCTATATGCGAAGTTTCTATACTTCCCATGCTTAAGTTTGTTTTTTTGCGTCTTTTACTTTCGGCTTGTACACCAGCTTCAAATAGCAGAAAATACAATCTGTTTGCTTATGGAAAATATATTTCACAGATCTTTAAATGGAACAATGATTTTCTACATTATACTTGCTTGTTTTGGTCACATTAACTGAAATTAGGCAAACTATTAGAATTTCAGCAACCAGGAAATGGCTTAGTGATTTCTGCATAGTGCATTTTTAAGTGGTGAGTGTTGCCAAATGTCCTACTGGGCCGGCGGATTGAGACTAAATACATTACACCTGGTTAGTTGAAGGCCAGCGGATAGTTGACTGGAAGCTTATTACTCTAATACCCCTTAAATAAACACTGGTTAGGAAGTAAACAGTTGTGTCAGGGGCAGACCCACTGGTGGGTAGTAGTCACTAGACGGCCATGCTGGAAAAGACAGCTGCAGTCTGTCCTCTCCAGCAAGGGGATATTGTAGTGAGTCTCTGAG
The DNA here is from genome assembly GCF_023373465.1 of Oncorhynchus keta. Lineage (NCBI taxonomy): Eukaryota > Metazoa > Chordata > Actinopteri > Salmoniformes > Salmonidae > Oncorhynchus > Oncorhynchus keta. The sequence continues at coordinate 74,588,128 of NC_068424.1, forward strand.
GCAGCTGGTGAAGGGAATTAGGTCACATGTTAAAATGGATATTCACTAACATGCTTACCACACCAAATCCCATCGCGTGCACGAGCGTTGCAAAATGTATTTACGCACACGTTATTCAATCATTGCACCCACACTGCTCGTGCTCGTCAACGAGCGTCTGCATAGCCAGGCGCTAAAATAGAACTTGGTTATATTTGTGACGCTTGACGTGCTTTAAGTCCCACCTCTCCCATCTCCTCATTGGTTTTTAGGAGCATATTTTATTTATTTATTTTACCTTTATTTTACTAGGCAAGTCAGTTAAGAACAAATTATTATTTTCAATGACAGCCTACTAACAGTGGGTTAACTGCCTGTTCAGGGGCAGAACGACAGATGTTGTACCTTGTCAGCTCAGGGATTTGAACTTGCAACCTTTCGGTTACTAGTCCAATGCTCTAACCACTAGGCTACCCTGCCGCCCCACATATAAAATATATGTGCCATCTCCTCATTGGTTTTTAGGAGCATATACCCACGTGGGTGATTGAACGATGAACTGGGGTCCACACTCCAGTCCAGTTGGTGGTGGTAATGCACCTTAAAGTTGGTTACCAACTGCCATATAAAGTCTAAAGAAGAAGAAGAAATCTGAAGTAGGATAGAATACTAGAAGGATAGTAGGATAGATTACTAGAAACTAACTGGGTTAACCCTTTTATTGTTGGATTAGTTGTCGGAGTGGAGGACCTTGTGCATTCCAGATAAAATAACAACCCAATGTTTATATCCCAGGACAAATTAGCTAGCAACAGCAAGCTAGCTAGCAATTGCCATAAATGTTGAATTATTTTCCAAATGAATATAGTTGGTTCAGAGTTTGTTTTGATATTTCAACTTGTGTGTCCTGATCGTGCCTGGTGTGTGGTGGACAAAATCAACATGTGCGTGATAGGGCATGTGGACACACGTGTGCTTGTGGCCTGGTCAGAATGTTGTTGTTTTTTTTTACCCTTATTTTACCAGGTGGCAGGACACATAGCAGGACACATAGCAGGACACATGGCAGGACACATAGCAGGACACATGGCAGGACACATAGCAGGACACATAGCAGGACACATAGCAGGACACATGGCAGGACACATAGCAGGACACATGGCAGGACACATAGCAGGACACATAGCAGGACACATAGCAGGACACATGGCAGGACACATAGCAGGACACATGGCAGGACACATAGCAGGACACATAGCAGGACACATAGCAGGACACATAGCAGGACACATGGCAGGACACATGGCAGGACACATAGTGAATATGGTGCCATCCAGAAGCATCACAACACTTAACTCTACATAATACTGTCATAACAATATAACAGATAGCATTACAACTATTATTGAATTTGACAGATTATAAAAACTGATGTTTTGTTATGATGACACAAACATAGTTAGAGAAGCTACATTGATGTTCCTCTGGCCCGCTTGGTATTATGGGAAACAAACAAACCATTTAAATAAAATGTCTTATAAAGAGTATATCTACCTCAAACTGGGGTCAGCACCCATCCATCCAGAACTATCCTTCTTGATAGCGGAATGATACACTTGGAGACCCCTTTCACCCATCATCACACTTTGGTAACTTTGCGCCTGGGCATGAAACTCCTGTGGCATCCCAGAGCCATAGTCCGTATAGTTAACCCCAGGGAACGAGGTACAAGGAAAGGGTTTACGTGCTCCACGAGACATGCAATTTCCGTTGTCACAATATTTACAGAACCAAGATCCATCCGCCACGGGACAGGGTCCCTCATGCCCTGGTTCGATTTTGATGTTACGGCTGCTGGGTTGGTAATTGACTGCCGATGTGTCCGGAAAGTCCCTACCAAACACCAGGGCTGGGGGGGCTTTACGTAATGGAGAACTTAAAGGTAACAGTTCGTCAAACTGAGAGGGCACTGCGTTACCGTTATCCAGATTCACGAACATGTCCGAGTTTTTACGGAGACCTTGGGCCATCTCCAAATCGTGCGTAGGCCTTGTCACGTTCCATTCGCAGTCCCTTTCGCGCTCCAGAGTTTGTAAAAAACCCAAGTCATTTTGTCCACAAATGTCTTGATTTACTTCGAATGATGGCCCATTTGATATAATTATCGTTTTTCTCGACATCTGGGTGGTTAATGAGGTCAAACTGGCGCCAGCTCCAAAATCCTCCGAGACGGAGAAACGGTTTCCGTAATTTGGGCCGCTGTCTGCAGAGAACGGAATGTCGCCGCGTCCATTATCCACTACCTCGTTAAACTGCGAACTCAAACCTAAAAACACAGGCACCGCGTCACTTAATTCATTGGCTGTATGTGATTTATTTGTGCCACTCTGCATTGTTGTTTTGATTCCGTCACAGACGCGCACGGTTCTAAACTAATACGTGATCTCTAGGTCTCAGTTGTGCACAGCAGAACCTAAAACTCGAGGAGCTACAAAAAAATGTCCCGTAATGTGAGAGTAGAAGCAACTACGTAAAATCCAAACGCAACCGTGTCACCGGAGACTCCTGATATGTCGTTATGTCTGGCCACCACCTATAACCACATCGAACTACGGGATCTACATTAACAACAAGTCACTTCGACGCCTCCGCGCTTTGCTCATTCGGGTGTGACCTCCGCAGCTCAGTGAAGGGAATGGCTGGCGCGTGTCCAAGTTGAGACTTGTGTGGAGTAAAGGGCATTCTCTACCGTATCATTATTGTCTGTTTATAACACATGGTTCCAAATGTATATGGTTCTAAATCTATGTTGATCTAAATCTGTCTGCTACTTATTTGACTGTTGCTATTCTCACTGTAAAGTATATTTGAAATATAGTTTTAATAAAGTTGAAGAGACAAGAGTGCCTCTGTTGCTGGTTCCTCTTATCTCCCAGTCAAAACACAGTGTGTGCTCTCCTCCTCCTTCAGTGTAATAACACAACAACAGTGACTTGTTAGTGTTTTTCTGACCCACAGACTCTCCGGTAATGTATTTAAAAAAGTGATTGAAAGCTATGTTCACCGTGTTACAGTACCTTAAGATGAATGCACTAACTGTAAGTCTATCTGGATAAGAGCTTCTGCTAATTGACTCAAATGTAATGTAACTGAGCTGCTCAATAGCCTACTTCCCAAATAACATCCCTGTATTTTCCCCAGAGAGGGATTTTGTCTTCCAGAATAGTAGACCTCAGATTTTAGAACACTGTATAAAAATAAAAAAAGATGTTGATTCAACTTAAAGCAACCAGCTGCAATATGATTGTGAGTTGGCTCAACAACATGTTTGCTCCAGCTGGTTATCTTACAATTGTATGTGGAATCAATATATATTTTTTTAAACAGTCCTTACTATATGTTTTCAGTCATAACATGCCTACTGAAAAACACACACACTCCATACAAACATATGTCAGACCTGCACACGCGCGCGCGCACGCACGCACGCACGCACACACACACACACACACACACACACACACACACACACACACACACTAACACACATACACACATACACACATAAAACAACAAACACACTCACATCAAGTACAATAATATATGCCTAGAGTGATACAGTAGCAAAATACACAGCACTCAACACATATTCAGTGTTGGTTAATGGTATTTATTGGAGTCATAGCAAAACACTTTGCAAAGGATGTTGTACTCATTGATACGGTTCAAGTCAGAAGTGTACATACACCTTAGCCAAATACATTTAAACTCAGTTTTTCACAATTCCTGACATTTAATCCTAGTAAAAACGTCCTGTCTTAGGTCAGTTAGGATCACCACTTTATTTTAAGAATGTGAAATGTCAGAATAATAGTAGAGATAATGATTTTTTCAGCTTTTATTTCTTTCATCACATTCCCAGTGGGTCAGAAGTTTACATACACTCAATTAGTATTTGGTAGCTTTGCCTTTAAATTGTTTAACTTGGGTCAAATGTTTTGGGTAGTCTTCCACAAGCTTCCCACAATAAGTAGGGTGAATTTTGTCCCATTCCTCCTGACAGATCTGGTGTAACTGAGTCAGGTTTGTAGGCCTCCTTGCTCGCACACACTTTTTCAGTTCTGCCCACAAATTTTCTATTGGATTGAGTTCAAAGTTTTGCGATGGCCACTCCAATACCTTAAGCCATTTTGCCACAACTTTGAAGGTATGCTTGGGGTCATTGTCCATATGGAAGACGCATTTGCGACCAAGCTTTAACTTCGTGACTGATGCCTTGAGATGTTGCTTCAATATATCCACATAATTTTGCTTCCTCATGACGCCATCTATTTTGTGAAGTGCACCAGTCCCTCCTGCAGCAAAGCACCCCCACAACATGATGCTGCCACCCCCATGCTTCACATGTTCTTCAGCTTGCAAGCCTCCCCCTTTTTCCTCCAAACATAACAATGGTCATGAACAAGACTTGTGGGGGTCTACCATTTTTTTTCTGAGGTCTTGGCTGATTTCTTTTGGTTTTCCCATGATGTCAAGAGGCACTGAGTTTGAAGGTAGGCTTTGAAATACATCCACAGGTACACCTCCAGTTGACTCAAATTATGTCAATTAGCCTATCAGAAGCTTCTAAAGCCATGACATAATTTTCTGGAATTTTCCAAGCTGCTTAAAGGCACAGTCAACTTAGTGTATGGAAACTTCCCACTTCAACTGTCCCTGTGAAATAACATCCTAAGAAAATATTGCAATTAAGCTCAAACCCTTCCTCTCACTAATCTATCCATACCCTTCCTCTCACTAATCTATCCATACCCTTCCTGTCACTAATCTATCTATACCCTTCCTCTCACTAATCTATCCATACCCTTCCTCTCACTAATCTATCCATACCCTTCCTCTCACTAATCTATCCATACCCTTCCTCTCACTAATCTATCCATTCCCTTCCTGTCACTAATCTATCCATACATAAAAATATGGTTTTCATGCTATATCAGCTAATAATTATTTTGCATAGATTAATTTCAAGATTACAAAAACCATGAGCAAAAGCAGCATAAATTATGATATATTATGATTAATTGTATCATCACTCACTTTGATTGTGGTACGAGGAGCCTACAGTTTGTAGTCCACAGAATTTTACTTGACCAAACTACAAATCCCATGAAGTTGGTCACAGGGGACAACACACTACTAGGGAGAAGCATTAATGATTTAGTAATTACACTGTACCTGCCTATATGACTCCCATTTAAATACATAGATTCAGTACAGACTCTTGTTCTCTCTCTATCTCTCTCTCACTCTCTCTCACTCTCTCTCACTCTCTCTCACTCCCACACTCCCACACACGCGCACACACACACACCTTCTCTCTCATTCGCATCCTTTCTATCCTTCACATGGACTCAAACTCGTCGATGCGTTGCTTGGTGTTGCCCTGTCGTATCTGACGGAGGGTCCTGTACTTGTCCCGGCCGGCCTTAACGTTCTCCGCGTGGATCAGGTCATTGGGAGTATTCTTACTGTCGTCTCGAGCGCTGGCCAACTCACTACTCAGGGCCTGAGGACAACCGGACAACAAGGACACAAATAAACTGGTGGAGCGTCAACATAATATACTATACATGGGAATGAATGTGTGGTGCATGTCGTCTAAGAACCATAGCTCTCATTTCAGGGCTCAGGCCTGGAGAAGATTTTTACATTTAGTCAGGACTGAACCCAACCATGCAGAATTCTGTTCGCTGCTCTGGCCCCCCAATGGTGGAACAAACTCCCTCACGACGCCAGGACAGCGGAGGCAATCACCACCTTCCGGAGACACCTGAAACCCCACCTCTTTAAGGAATACCTAGGATAGGATAAGTAATCCTTCTCACCCCCCCCTTTAAGATTTAGATGCACTATTGTAAAGTGACTGTTCCACTGGATGTCATAAGGTGAATGCACCAATTTGTAAGTCGCTCTGGATAAGAGCGTCTGCTAAATGACTTAAATGTAAATGTTAAATGTTCTGGTTAGGTTAGGGCCATAGGTTATATGTTAAAGAAGTTAGGGTCTGGCTTTTGTATAGTCAGTCGGTCATCCTTCTGGGCCTCTGTCATGGTCATGAATTAGAGTCATGGGTTAAGGTTAAAGGTCATGGAGTGTGGAAGAAGTGAAAAAATGATGATTGTCTATCTACAATGACAAGCCACCGGGGTCTGACAACCTGGATGGGAAATGACTGAGGGTAATAGCAGACGATATTGCCACTCCTATTTGCTCTATCGTCAATCTAAGCCTTCTAGAAAGTGTGTGCCATCAGGCCTGGAGGGAAGCCAAAGTCATTCCTTCACCCAAGAACAGTAAAGCCCGCCACCCGAGTGGCGCAGTGGTCTAAGGAACTTGCTATGCCACTAGAGATCCTGGTTTGAGTCCAGGCTCTGTCGCAGCCGGCCGTGACCGGGAGACCCATGGAGCAGCGCACAATTGGCCCAGCGTCGTCCAGGTTAGGGGAGGGTTTGGCCGGCAGGGATGTTTTTGTACCATCACGCACTAGCGACTCCTGATGGCACGGTCGGCAGGTGTACAGTGTTTCCTCAGCTGGCTTCCGGGTTAAGCAAGCAGTGTGTCAAGAGGCAGTGCGGCTTGGCTTGGTTGTGTTTTGGAGGACTCAAGGCTCTTGACCTTCGCCTCTCGCGAGTCCGTACGGGAGTTGCAGTGATGGGACAAGACTGTAACTACCAATTGGATACCACAAAATTGGGGAGAAAATGGGGTAAAAAAATAAGAATATAAATAAATAAATGAGTAGTAAAGCCCCCTACTCAAATAGCCAACCAATCAGCCTGTTACCAACCCTTATTAAACTTCTGGAAAAAAATGGTGTTTGACCAGATACAATGCTATTTTACTCTAGACAAATTGACAACAGATTTTCAGCACGCTTACAGGGAAGGACATTCAACAAGCACGGCACTTACACAAATGACTGATGATTGGCTGAGAGAAACTGATAGTAACATTTTTTTATAAGCTGTTTTGTTAGACTTCAGTGCGGCTTTTGACATTATCGATCATAGTCTGCTGGAAAAACGTATGTGTTATGGCTTTACACCCCTTGCTATCGTGTGGATAAAGAGACAACCTCAAACAGTCACACTCCAAACTCCACTATGGCCAAGACCAAAGAGCTGTCAAAGGACTACAGAAACAAAATTGTAGACCTGCACCAGGCTGGGAAGACTGAATCTGCAATAGGTAAGCAGCTTGGTTTGAAGAAATCAACTGTGAGAGTAATTATTAGGAAATGGAAGACATACAAGCCCACTGATAATCTCCCTCGATCTGGGGCTCCACGCAAGATCTCACCCCGTGGGGTCAAAATGATCACAAGAACAATGAGCAAAAATCCCAGGACCACACGGGGGGACTTAGTGAATGACCTGCAGAGAGCTGGGACCAAAGTAACAAAGCCTACCATCAGCAAGGGCATTGAAGATGAAACGTGGCTGGGTCTTTCAGCATGACAATGATCCCAAACACACCGCCCGGGCAACGAAGGAGTGGCTTCGTAAGAAGCATTTCAAGGTCCTGGAGTGGCCTAGCCAGTCTCCAGATCTCAACCCCATAGAAAAACTTTGGAGGGAGTTGAAAGTCCGTGTTGCCCAGCAACAGCCCCTAAACATCACTGCTCTAGAGGAGATCTGCATGGAGGAATGGGCCAAAATACCAGCAACAGTGTGTGAAAACCTTGTGAAGACTTACAGAAAACGTTTGACCTCTGTCATTGCCAACAAAGGGTATATAACAAAGTATTGAGATAAACTTTTGTTATTGACCAAATACTTATTTTCCACCATAATTTGCAAATAAATTCATAAAAAATCCTACAATTTTATTTTCTGGATTTTATTTTCTCATTTTGTCTGTGATATTTGAAGTGTACCTATGATGACAATTACAGGCCTCTTTCATCTTTTTAAGTGGGAGAACTTGCACAATTGGTGGCTGACTAAATACTTTTTTGCCCCACTGTATATATACGGGACACGACAAGACGAGGACAAAAGACGTCTGACTGCTATGCCATCTTGGAGCAAGGATCATCATGATGATGTGGTTGGTGACACTTTTCTTCATGAAAATCCAATATCTTGACAACTTGACTGCTGACATGACCGTATCAACAGTGGACTAATGGGAGTTCCCCTTTAAGTCCGGTGTTTCTGACCTTGAGGTGTTTCTGTAGCCGTTCATTCTTCTGAGCCTCCGTCATGCGTCCCTCCTCGCTGCGGTCTCTGACCATGCCTGGTGATGTCAGCTCGGCGCTGGCCTCGGCGCTGCTCTCGTCGGTCTCGTCGTGGTCCCCCTGCACAGAGTCCTGGAGGTGGACACGGATGACTTTAGTCTTCAAATCAACATCCACTATGACCGCCAGATGACAAACACACACATGACCGCTCACAGTGGATAACGCTATCACACACACACACATGCACACACATGTTCACTCACACACTCTCGCTCACGTTGAAGCACTGTGGTTAGATAGAGGATAACACACTCACACGCACTCACACACACTCACTCACATGCTCACTCACACTCACGCTCGCTCACATTGAATCACTGTGGTTGGATAGAGGATAACGCTAGCACACACACTCAAACACACACACTCACATTTAATCACTGTGGTTAGATAGAGGGTTACGCTAGCACACACACACACTCACACTCACACACTCACATTTAATCACTGTGGTTAGATGGAGGGTTACCCTGGCACACACACACACTCACACTCACACACTCACATTTAATCACTGTGGTTAGATGGAGGGTTACCCTGGCACACACACACACTCACACTCACACACTCACATTTAATCACTGTGGTTAGATGGAGGGTTACCCTGGCACACACACACACTCACACTCACACACTCACATTTAATCACTGTGGTTAGATGGAGGTTTACGCTGGCACACACACACACTCACACACTCACATTTAATCACTGTGGTTAGATGGAGGGTTACGCTGGCACACACACACACAGTCACACACTCACATTTAATCACTGTGGTTAGATGGAGGGTTACGCTGGCACACACACACACACTCACACTCACACACTCACATTTAATCACTGTGGTTAGATGGAGGTTTACGCTGGCACACACACTCACACACTCACATTTAATCACTGTGGTTAGATGGAGGTTTACGCTGGCACTCACACACTCACATTTAATCACTGTGGTTAGATGGAGGGTTACGCTGGCACACACACACACACACACACACTCACACATTTATTCATTAATTCCTTCATTTATTCTCTCACCCTTTTCTGCCATGTCTTTGTATCGTCGTCCTTCTTCTGCTTCACGTCCTCCAGAAGGGAGATCTTAGAGGTCAGATCAGTAGCCTGGAAAAAGAACCTTAGAATAATAAATTATTCTCCTAGTGTCCGTCTGTCTGTCGGTCTGTCTGTCTATTTGTATTTATTATGGATCCCCATTATCTGCTGTCAAAGCAGCAAAATGAAGGCAGTTTATACAATTTTAAAAACATTATAATACATTCACAGATTTCACAACACACTGTGTGCCCTCAGGCACCTACTCCACCACCACCACATATCTACAGTACTAAATCCATGTGTATGTATAGTGTGTGTGTGTGTGTGTGTGTGTGTGTGTGTGTGTGTGTGTGTGTGTGTGTGTGTGTGTGTGTGTGTGTGTGTGTGTGTGTGTGTGTGTGTGTGTGTGTGTGTGTGTGTGTGTGTGTCTGTCTGTCTGTCTGTCTGTCTGTCTGTCTGTGTGGCTGTCTGTCTGTGTGGCTGTCTGTCTCTGTCTATGTATGTGTGTCTATCTATCTGTCTTTGTGTGGTGTCTGTCTGCCTATCTATGTGTGTGTGTCTATGTGTGTGTGTACCAGGTTCTCCTGGTTCTTCATCTGGCTCTCTGACTGCTGTAGGAGGGCTGCCTTGGTCTCTTCCGCTGCCCTGCGCTCCTTCTCCAGACGCTCTGCCTCCTCCTGGGCAAATGTCCTCTCTTTCTCCAGCTCCAGGGCCCTGCGAGTCCTCTTATCCAGCTCTACACATACACATACACACACACACGCACAAATACACACACACACAAAATAATATGAAGACACACAAGCATGCATGCACATACAGCACACACACTGTCAGAAGACAGAATGAGTCTGACCTTCCTGAGCTTTCTTGGTCTCTTCCTCAATCTGTTTAAGTCTGCCTATCAGCTCCATGGTTTCTCTGGCGATCTTCTCTGTCTCCTTCTCCGCATTCTCTCTCTTCTTCTTCTCGCTCTCAAGCAGAGCTCTGAAATGAGGGATATGAGGGATGAGTAAACACCTGCTAACAACATTATCTCTCTCTCTCTTTCCCCCTCTCTCTGTCCTCACTTATCCATCTGTCTCTTCGTCTTCTCCTCACGGGCCTGGGCTTTCATCTGCTGGACCTCGATGGTGTCTGGCTTCCTCCTCCTCATGTACAGGTCATGGTTCCCCATGCACAGCGCCAGGATACGCTTGTTGATCCGTAGACGAGGGGCGTAGAACACAAAATCCTGGAACAGACTCATTTACCATAAATGCCTCTTGAAAAAATGAAGTGGCCTTTTTTAATACTTAAAAACGGGTCAGAGGTTTGAATTATAACCAAATACACAGCAGATAAAGAAACAGAGGTGACATACCGGGGCTTTCTTGTCCATGGGTTTTATAACAAACTTCTTGTCGTTGAAGGAAATGTTTCTGATCTCACTCCATGGGAAGCCGATCTTAGGGGTCATCCTATAAAGAAAACACTGTAGAATAGTTCACTCCAAAATCAAAGTTCATCCAATGTTTTCAGACTTCAGACAAAAGTAGTCTCATATCATGATGAACCTATGGAGAATTCGGATCTATACTGAACAAAAATATAAACGCAACCATTTCAAAGAATTTCAAAGATTTTACTGAGTTACAGTTCATATAAGGAAATCAGTCAATTGAAATAAATAAATTAGGCCCTAATCTATGGATTTCACATGACTGGGAATACAGATATGCATCTGTTGGTCACAGATACCTTTAAAAAAAGGTAGGGGCGTGGATCAGAAAACCAGTCAGTATGTGGTGTGACCACGTCGCCTCATGCAGCACGACATATCTCTTTCACATAGAGTTGATCAGGCTGTTGATTGTGGCTTGTGGAATGTTGTCCTACACCACCTTCAATGGCTGTGTAAAGTTGCTCAATATTGGTGTGAAATGGAACAGGCTGTCGTACTCCTCAATCCAGAGCATTCCAAACATGCTCAATGGGTGACATGTCTGGTGAGTATGCAGGCCATGGAAGAACTGGGACATTTTCAGCTTCCAGGAATTGTGTACACATCCTTGCGACACGGGGCTGTGCGTTATCATGCTGAAACATGAGGTGATGGCGGCAGATGAATGACACGACAATGGGCTTCAGGATCTCGTCACGGTATCTCTGTGCATTCAAATTGCCATAGATAAAATGCAATTGTGTTCGTTGTCCGTAGCTTATACCTGCCCATACCATAACCCCACCGCCACCATGGGGCACTGCTAAATTGACATATTACGTTTATATTTTTGTTCAGTGTAGTTAACGGTTCCAACCTGTCAGTGTTCTGGTATATGTTGAGGCCCAGAGCGTCTACCCCCAGCCACAGCTCTGAACCCTTCTTGTTCTTGATGCTGAAGTAGTTGACTCCATACATCTCTAGATCCTGAGCTATCTTCAGATACTCCACCATGGCATCCTCCCTGGGGACAGATTGACACAGAGACAGACACAGACACACATAGACACACATAGACACACACAGATACACATAGACACACACACACACACACATAGACACACATAGACACACACAGACACACATAGACACACATAGACACACACAGACACACATAGACACACACAGACACACATAGACACACACAGACACACATAGACACACATAGACACACACAGACACACATAGATATACACAGACACACATAGACATACATAGACACACATAGACACACAGACACACATAGACACACATAGACACACATAGACACACATAGACACACATAGACACACATAGACATACATAGACACACATAGACACACATAGACATACATAGACACACATAGACACACACAGACACACACAGACACACACAGACACACATAGACATACATCGACACACATAGACACACACAGACACACATAGACACACATAGACACACATAGACACACACAGACACACATAGACACACATAGACACACATAGACATACAAAGACACACATAGACACACATAGACATACATAGACACACATAGACACACATAGACACACATAGACACACATAGACACACATAGACACACATAGACACACATAGACACACATAGACACACATAGACACACACAGACACACATAGACATACATAGACACACATAGACACACACAGACATACATAGACACACATAGACATACATAGACACACATAGACACACACAGACACACATAGACACACATAGACATACATAGACACACACAGACATACATAGACACACATAGACATACATAGACACACATAGACATACATAGACACACACAGACATACATAGACACACATAGACAAAGACAATCAGTGAGGAAGATGCTCTGTATGCAGCTATCATAATGCATAGCACATTCTACATACACTGAGTGTACAAAACATGAAGGATACCTGCTCTTTCCATTACATAGACTGACCAGGTGAATCCAGGTGAAAGCTATGATCTCTTATTAATGTCACCTGAACCCTCTACAGTCTACAGACTAAACCTTGTCTATATTCCGGGGGAGGGAAATGTCTTCAGAAGGTCATACCAAGGATCATTTAGATATTTTATTTTGAATTTTAAGACCCCTTGATGTATCCAAAAAAAGTATTATTATTTGATGAATATTTTAAATTGGTCTTACTGCTATTAGCAAATGCATTGATAGTCCCCCCAAAAATCTAAAGGGAGTTTGTTCTGAAGTGTCTGTCCTCTATCTGAGAGATATAAGAAAGATCAGGAAACATTTGTTGTTGTTTTTTAGATCTTTATACATGTATTTAACCCCTTATTTTTGGCACTACACATTCTCCGTATATAATTCCATACGTTTTTTCAACTGGTACTGGGGGACCTTCAGACGAGTCTTGTGTGGCCTGTGGAGCAAAACAATCAACAGAAAATGTGTATGTGTTCGTGAGACCTTTCCACAGAGGGGTCCTATTAGTGTGTAGCCCAAACTGTTGGGACGTTACAGACATAAGTTGGCAGATCGGCTGTACCGATTTCAGACGAGTACCAAGACGCTTGAGGGGGTCGAAAGGGAAAAACGGAGAACCACCATTGTGTTCATGAGAGTCTCATCTTCCCATAGAGTGGGTTTGTAGGCCAAACCGTTAGGATGCTACAGACGATTTTCTGGGATGTCTCATGGTCTTACAAACATACGCAGAAGTCCGAATGCGGTGGATTGAGACATATCCAAAGCAAACTAAAGATATCTCTGGCTTAAACTGACTATCTCTGGCTTAAACTGACTATCTCTGGCTTAAACTGACTATCTCTGGCTTAAACTGACTATCTCTGGCTTAAACTGACTATCTCTGGCTTAAACTGACTATCTCTGGCTTAAACGGACTATCTCTGGCTTAAACTGACTATCTCTGGCTTAAACTGACTATCTCTGGCTTAAACTGACTATCTCTGGCTTAAACTGACTATCTCTGGCTTAAACTGACTATCTCTGGCTTAAACTGACTATCTCTGGCTTAAACGGACTATCTCTGGCTTAAACGGACTATCTCTGGCTTAAACTGACTATCTCTGGCTTAAACTGACTATCTCTGGCTTAAACTGACTATCTCTGGCTTAAACTGACTATCTCTGGCTTAAACTGACTATCTCTGGCTTAAACTGACATATATTTCCTGGGGATTTGTTTATTATGCCAATTAGATTTCCACAGGGGTGCGGACATTGACTTTAGTTTTTTTTAAATCCACTTCAATTACGGGAGATGAAGGGGAGGAGACAGGTTAAAGAAGGATGTTTAAGTCTTGAGACACGGATTGTGTATGTTTGCCATTCAGAGGGTGAAGGGGCAAGACAAAATATTTAAGTGCCTTTGAACGGGGTCTGGTAGTAGGTGCCAGGCACATCAGTTTGGGTCAAGAAGTGCAAAGCTGCTGGGTTTTTCACACTCAACAGTTTCCTGTGTGTATCAAGAATGGTCCACCACCCAAAGGACATCCAGCCAACTTGACACAACTGCGGGAAGCATTGGAGTCAACATGGGCCAGCATCCCTGTGCAATGTTTTCGACACCTTATAAAGTCCATGCCCCAACGATTTGAGGCTGTTCTGAGGGAAAAAGAGGGGGGTGAAACTCAATATTAGGAAGGTGTTCTTAATGTTCTGTACATCAGTGTAAAATCAGTGCAATACAAGTAAGCCAGTGTTAACTTGGATTGTACTGTGAGTAGAGAGGACATGTGGTCTTACCTCAGCACTCCCTTGTGCTCCTCATGCCACACCTTTATCCTATTCTCCCACTGCTCCTTGTTCAGCTTGTGCTGCTCCAGAACCCTAAGGGTAGAGGAACCGAGAAGGGTCAATTAGGAGGGTAGAGAGAAGATGGTAGCCTAGTGATTAAGAGCGTTGGGCCGGTACTCAAATCCCAGAGCAGACTAGGTAACTCTCTCTGTGTAAGAGTGTCTGCTAAATTAAATGGAATTGACCCCAACACTGATCTGAGTATGGAAGACAACCATCAGAGGAGCGTTCAGGGAGACTTGGAATAGATCTCTCTTCAAAATGATCACCAGTTTAGCTTCTGTTTGTGGGCTGAGGTATGTCACACAGGGGGACTGGGAGAGACGACACACCTCTGGGGAAGCAGCTTGTCCCTGCTGAGGTAACCAGGGAAGTGGTAGTCCTTCTTGTAGTCTCCATGTTTGGTCTGAACAGAGTAGGAGGCCAACAGCACAGCCGTCTCAGGAGGACAGTAGATATCATCATTCAGGATGCCTTCCTTCACCTGCAGTGACATACATTATAAACAGTATGAGCTGTGTGTGTGTGTCTAACCTGTGTACATCTTAATATACATACAGTGCATTTCAGATCCCTTGAGTTTCTCCACATTATGCTACATTACAGACTTATTCTAAAATAGATCAAATAAAAATGTTCCTCGTCAATTTTTGGGGGCAAATTAAAAACAATTCAAATATGAAATAAATGATTTACATAAGTATTCAAACCCTTTGATGTGAGACTCGAAATTGAGCTCAGGTGCATCCTGTTACCATTTATCATCCTTAAGATGTTTTTATAACTTGATTGGAGTCCACCTGTGGTAAATTCAATTTATTGGACAAGATTTGGAAAGGCACACATCTGTCTATATAAGGTCCCACAAAAACCAAGCCATGAGGTCTAATGAATTGTCAGTAGAGCTCCGAGACAGAATTATGTCCAGGCACAGATCTGGGGAAGGTGACCAAGAAATGGATGGTCACTCATACAGAGCTCCAGAGTTCCTCTGTGGAGATGGGAGAACCTTCCAGAAGGACAACCTTCTCTGCCGTATTCCACCAAACATGACTTTATGGTATAGTGGTGTCATGACATTAGCCTCTTTGGGTATAGCAAACCCGTCCCCCTCTCCCTGCCTCCCCCTTGCCTCCTTCAACTAGGCTGCTGTGGTCAGAGGTCGTAAATTCCCGAGAAAACCCTGCCACATAGTATAGAGAGAGTAAATTTTCATAGAGGACAAAGGAAAATCTTCCACCTCACAGAACTTGAGGTACGAACAATTTTATGTTCCGGAGAAAGTATAAAAGATCGGTGAAGAATCCAGCTACGAACTGGTTCGTTTGTCACGACTTGGGGAAGCTCATGGGAGACGTGTGGCCACATTACCATAACGCTGTTTATATAATAGCCTCAGATATGAGGTTTACATCTAATTGTTGTATAAGATGAATGAGTGACTATGATACTGTTTACACAATTTTACCATGTGATTTTGGACTGTTTAATTTTGGACTGTTTAATGAAGGAAAACTCAAAAAGGGGATTGGAGTTAACTAAATCAGAGGACTGCCCCTGAGCCCAGTAGGGTCAGACATCCTGGGACGGCCTTTTCTGCCATTCCAAATAAAAACCCCACTCGGGTTTTCGATCAGCAGACCGAGCTTACCTCAACTACGAGATGGCTAAAGGTTGCAGACCATGTTTTTCTCCATTAGGAGGACAAATGTTGTAGACCATTGCTGAATATTTTAACCATATCACGTGGTTAAACTCTTAGACTATCGATACCGACAGAATAAGAACAAGTCTTGGATATTAATTACCAGTCTGCAGCTAGGAATTCGGTATCATTGAACACGAAGAACGACAACCACCGAAACATCCATTCTATAACAAATGTCACTCTGAACAATTCCCTCTAACCACAACCGAGAGAGAGAGGGAGAGAGACGGACAATTCTACAAAAGAAATGAACTTTTCACCAGCGATCAAGACGACACACTGAGCGTAAATATATATATTGATTGCAATTGTTCCTGAATGAGTGAGCGTTCATGTGCAAAGGATTAGCATTTCAATTGTTATAACTACAGATATTATCTGTAGTGACTTCTTAGTCGACCCCCACTTCCCCTTTTGTCTAACAAGCCACCATGCCGGTTTAACCCACTAGGGCACATTCTCCTATCATTTCATGTAACCACATTTACCTTGTTTGTTTGTTTATGCATTTCTGTGAATTAGTTAATAATAAATAAATGATTTAAGACAATTGATGTATGGATGACTCATAGTGAAGACTGGGTTCGTGCAGATAACCAACAATTTACGACGTTTGGAATGAGACTAACGTGAGGTAAAGTAAATAATTCATTAATTCAAAGACTAATTGATCAGATAAATATCTGAAAAGTTATTTTAGGAAATTATAACATTGTAATCTGAATATTTTTCATTGGTTCCCCTACTTCCTAGTTAATTAGTTACGTGAATAATCAGTTGATCGCGTAATAACTAATTACAGAGAATCTTTGATAAAAACTATCAGTCTTCAGTTAATGATAGTAAAGACACGTCAGTGGTCAGACGGAAGCCACTCCTCAGTAAAAGGTACATGACAGCCCACATGGAGTTTGCCAAAAGGCACCTGAAGGACTCAGACCATGAGAAACAAGATTCTCTCCAAGCAATGCAAAGCGTCACGTCTGGAAGAAACCTGGCAACATTCCTACGGTGAAGCATGGTGGTGGCAGTATCATGCTGTGGGGATGTTCTTTAGCAGCAGGGACTGGGAGACTAGTCAGGATCAAGGGAAAGATTAATGGAACAAAGTACAGAGAGATCCTTGATGAAAACAATCAGGTCTCCTTTACCTTTGATATAGAACATTGCATTGTTGAGGAAAAGCTTGTAAGTAAACATTTCTCTGTACTGTTCACACCTGTTGTTTCCTGTGAACGTGACAAATAAACTTTGATTTGATGTATTTGTGTGTGCACGTGTGTCTGGCCAGCTCTTGTGTGTGTGTCTGTGTATGCGCATGTAGTCGTGTGTGTGTGTGTGTGCGAGACCTGCAGGAAGAAAAGTCGTTGCGTGGCCTCTTGGATCAGTTCCTCAGCTACGTCTTCAGGGTAGAACTTGGCCCGGAACTTTATCAACAGAGGGTTCTCCCTGCGTACATCCTGAGCTGTCACCTGGGAACATTACAGCATTGCAACAACATGAGTGAGTTAATAAGTGAATGAATGGGCATGGATGGGTGTGTGTGTGTGTGTGTGTGTGTGTGTGTGTGTGTGTGTGTGTGTGTGTGTGTGTGTGTGTGTGTGTGTGTGTGTGTGTGTGTGTGTGTGTGTGTGTGTGTGTGTGTGTGTGTGTGTGTGTGTGTGTGTGTGTGTGTGTTTGCATGCGTGTGTGTTTACTCTGTGTGTGCGTGCGTGCGTGCAGAGCTGGATGAGCAGACTCGCAGGGCCCTGGAGCTGGAGAAGGAGAGGACGTTTGCCCAGGAGGAGGCAGAGCGTCTGGAGAAGCAGAGGACGGTTGCCCAGGAGGAGGTAGAGCGTCTGGAGGAGCGCAGGGCAGCAGAAGAGGCAGTCCTATATGTTGTTACTGTCTGAGGAGAGTAGTGAGAATGTACTCACCCTCTTGTTGAGTTTGAGCCAGGTAGAGAAGCCTTTGCTGTCCTGGTACTGTAGGCCAAAGAACCAGGTCTCTCTCAGCCCGATGGTCTTCACTATCTACACAACAATGAAGAAGAAGATCACTTGTTTGTCCATAGTCGAGGAAACAAAGATTTGTCTGTCTGTCTGCCTGTCTGTCTGTCCGTCCGTCCGCCTGTCCACGTACCTGGTCGAAAAGTTGTTTGCCAGTGGTGCTGGGCAGGACGGCAAACTCCAGCTCAGCGTCCATGGTGGTGACGCGAACATTGATCTACCAGAGGGCGTTCACATAGACACAAACTGGAGTATGAATGGGAGGAGAGAGAACTTAATAGCCTAATAAAACACATATATAGAGTAATGGTTAGTATAATAGGTAGTATGGTTTACAATAGGGGATAGGCATGCAGAATACACTGAACAGAAATATAAACGCAACATTCAACAATTTCAAAGATTTTACTGAGTTCAAAGTTCAAATGAGGAAATCAGTCAATTGAAATAAGTTAAGTCGGTTCTAATCTATGGGTTTCACATGACTGGGAATACAGATATGCATCTGTTAGTCACAGATACCTTTTTAAAAAAAAGGGCATTTTGTGCATTCAAATTGCCTTAGATAAAATGCAATTGTGTTTGTTGTCCTTAGCTTATGCCTGCCCATACCATAACCCCACCACCACCATGGTGCACTCTGTTCACAACATTGACATCAGCAAACCTCTCGCCCACACGACGCCATACACGTGGTCTGCGGTTGTGAGGCCGGTTGGACGTACTGCCAAATTCCCTTAAATAACGTTGGAGGCGCCTGAAATTAACATTCAGCTCTGGTGGACATTCCTGCAGTCAGCATGCAAATTGCACGCTCCCTCAAAACTTGAGACTGTGACATTGGGTTGTGTGACAAAATGTCACATTTTAGAGTGGCCTTTTATTGTTGCCAGTACAAGGTGCACCTGTGTAATTATCATGCTGTTTAATCAGCTTCTTGATATGCCACATCTGTCAGGTGGATGGATTATCTTGACAAATGAGAAATGCTCATCAACAGGGATGTAAACAAATATGTGCACAACATTTTTGAGAAATATGCTTTTTGTGTGTCTGGAAAATGTCTGGGATCTTTTATTTCAGCTCATAAAACATGGGACCAACACTTTACATGTTGCGTTTATATTTTTGTTCAGTGTACTAAGGGGCTAAGCAAATTATATGTCTCTTACTATGATTGTAAAAGTGTGTGCTAGGTTCTTAGGGACGTAGAAGACCCTCAAAATATAATATAATTATGTTTCTTACATTTTTCTGTTCAGCCTGCAGGATCATCCAATCGCAAGAGGTCGTAGGGGACTACAATCAAAACATGAAGCCCACAAGGTATTTTTAAACGTTAAATATTATTTAGGGAGAATTCTCAGAACAAAATAGAGTTGAGAGTATTCTCAGAACAGGGGAAGGTTTATTCTAGGATTCCATGATCCACACAGAACTGTAGTGTAGGTTTATTCTAGGATTCCATGATCCACACAGAACTGTAGTGTAGGTTTATTCTAGGATTCCATGATCCACACAGAACTGTAGTGTAGGTTTATTCTAGGATTCCATGATCCACACAGAACTGTAGTGTAGGTTTATTCTAGGATTCCATGATCCACACAGAACTGTAGCGTAGGTTTCTATTGTTGCTGTTGTTGTTTTGATGTCAATCATGTTAGTGAAAGTTTCCACATTGTGTGGACAATAAGAATATATATAATAAGTTCAAACCTATCCCAGGTAGCCCCCGCTAGGATTTACGAGGTGGTTTTTATTAACACTGATTATGGAGCAAATTGGGATAAAGTTACTAAACAGCTGAGATCAGAGACGACCAGGCCAACCAGGAAGGCCCATATTTAGGCCAATTATCAGATGTTTAATGTTGATCACATCGGCCTATTCTGACCAGGAGACTTCAACCACAAAAATATGAATGTTTCTACAAGTACAATGTTTATATTACTCAAAAGTGCTAAGATATAAAAGATTGAGTTTCAAAGTTGAGTGAACTCACTGTACTACAAGTATCTCACAGAACAACGTGTTGTGTTGAAACGCAAACTTTAAAAAAACCTTTGTATCTGATGTGAGTGGTTAACAAACAAAAATGTAACTTTTAACAAACACGGTATAACTCAGGGTAGTAATACCGTAAACCTTTAAAATGGCTGGTTTCAAGTTGTAATGTCACATGCACACGTACCGTGAAATGCGATTCTTGAAAACTCAAAACCCCAACAATACAATAATAAATAACAATGTAATACTAGAAAAAGAACACAATAAATAAGAATAGGAAATGTGAAATACACAATAAAGGAAGTAAGCATATTATATACAATAAATAGTTTTCTAGACCATTATTCTGTCTCACAGAGCAACAGAGACATTACTATGGGAAAAAGTTGGCCTTGTTTTACTGTCAAATGCTACATTTACACAATCTCACCCTAATTTTACACAAACAGCCACATTTGAACTTCAATCCAGATTTGATAGGATTAAGAGTATAAATGGATACTCACAGAAGACATTTGTAAATATTTTATCTCCTATATTATTACGTTCCTGAGAGTTTCTTCTTTCGGCATTAGCCTCTTCTCCACAGAGTCATATGAAAGTGCTTTCAATATTCACTGGGATTATGGTGAATTAAAACGAGCCATTGTTGTGTTCTCAGGACTAATCCAATGGCAGCCCAGGAATCTAACTCAAGGTGGATTATTGCGGTGTACTAACACTTGACCCTCACAGGACCACCGCAAAATGGCGCACAAGACGTTGAATTTACATCCACCTTTAGAATACGATACTTTCATATGAGATATATGATAAGGCAATGTTGATAATATACTGTAGACCTAGCCTTAAACCCTAGACCACATTGCCACTAGCCAAGGAAAAAGTGATTAGCCTCAAGACATTCATTCCTACTTCTACATTGTTGTTGTTTTGTAAAAGACCCTCTTTGTCTTTTTCATTGTTCTTTCTTAATACAACATGTAATTGTTATTTTGTGAAAATAATGTTTTAAGATTTGAAACACAATAAGAAATCTACTATCAACTTTACCCTATGAGTGTAGGCAGTTGGCATCATTATCTTTAGAATTACATTGAAACAATGCAACCGTTTCCATTACAATGTTACAACAACAATGTAACGCAGCGTTTCTTAAAGTATGGGTCGCGACGTAAATGTATAATTATTTCATGAATTACTAGAATTGATTTGGTCAAGTGCAACTGCGCTCCCGGTTCAGCGCGCTCTCTGCTTGGCAGCGGTTTCTGCTCAGGGTGGCAGCTGCACGAGAGGGAGATACCCGTGTGCTTCGTGGTTTACCGGATCTTTTATCTCCAGTTTTGTTGAAGATCCCTCCGCGACCCACCCGCTGCAGCGCTGTGGTTCAAGCCACTGACTTGTTCTTCACCGCTGTCACAGGAAATGGACTCATGCAAGCCACACGTTCTCACTGAGCTCAATCGTCATGAAACGCAAATACAGTGATGACTTTTTGTCTCTGTCATACAAACTTTGAGAAATAACGAGGAGCGCCCACAATGGGTTTTTTTTGTGTGTGTGAGGAAGTGGTTAGTAATGCGTCTCAAAACGAACAAATGAACAAAACGGCACGTCCTGACCAAACATCCAGGCACTACTGTACATGACGGTAAACCCAGGGAGTGATTTCAGAACCGGGCTTCAAGAAACAGTGCTTCAAAAGTGGAACAGTAATTCAAATAGCAAGGCATTGTCATTTTATAACAAGTGACGGTAGGCATAAATAAGGGAGTACTATCTCTCATAGTAGTAGATGTGAGTTTCTCTTTCAACAATCCCCTGGCCTTTTAACGTTATACAGCTAATAGCTAACGTTAGCCAAAGCAAGCTAACTAGCCACTGATAGAGCAACCCTAAGAAACACTACAGATGAAGATGAAAAATGACCAGGCCTACTGTACATTTTACTGTAGATATTATTGTTGAAAACGGGTCTAGGTTGGAACTGTTGCTGTTATAGGTAATAATGTTTATTCTGAACTGGAATAAACTGACTGATTGAAGCAAGATGCTTTTAGAGGCAAACACTCACACAGTTCTGGGTTGCTCATATGCAACAGGAAGCGGTCTCCAGCCTGACTGAGAAAGCAGTAAGTTGTTCTGATACAGTTTGGCACCACACACTTATACAAGTCAGGGTTCTCCTGTCTAAAGCAGCCCAGAATATACATGTTTGTTGAAAACTTCAACCAGCCATACACCTCTCATTAGGACTGTGTGTATGTGTGTGTTTTCTGGTCTACATCTGTGTGATATGATCAGTTTATTCCAGTTCAGAATATAAAAATATGTATTTTAACAGCAACAGTAACAACCATGACTTTCTATCAACAATAATTTATACAGTAAGATGTACAGTAGGCCTGCTAATGTTTTATCTATACTGTTACTGTTACTTTGGGTTGCACGATCAAAAAGCCTGTGTGCATGTGTGTGTTTGTTCTGTTATACATCTGTGTAACGTGATCAATCCGTTTATTCAAGTTCAGAATTAAATTATTTATTGTATTTTAACAGCAACAGTTCCAATCTAGACAGGTATGTAAGAGTGTTTTTAATGGGGGAAAATAAACAAAAGATATCTATAGGTATTTCATTATTTGTTTTTGTCTATATTACGTTTTTTTTAGACATAAGGGCAATGATATTTACGTATAGTTGCATATTTTCCTACGCTTGGGTCCCAGGAAAACACATAATTTATTATTTGGTTCCCAGGCTGAAAAAGTTTAAGAACCCCTGATGTAACGGGTTTTATCAGATTCAGTGCCAGACGGACACTATGTAACAGTTTCCAGCCAGGGTCACTGCAGTACAGGACACGTAGGCACTGGCTTTCCTAGCGCATGCGTGGTGCTTCATAGCGCATGTCACGGCTGAAGGTATTGTGTTTTTATTAGCTAGCTGGCAGACCACCCTGTCCTTCCATTAAGATCTAATTTATCAGGGCCTAAAGTCTAAATCATGGGGGACGAACAAGAGATAATGTGCAAACTAGAAAACATTATGGAAATACGGTAAAGATTGTTTTTCTTCTTCAAAGAAACCACATCTGGTAAATCAGGTAGCTGGATGGCTCAGGAAAAGAGCAGCGAGGAGCTAATATTAGCGTCTTGGCTTTGTTATTGAGCTAGGGAGCTAGCTATATGTGGCGACATAGCCTTGATCAAGGTTAGCCAGCAGTGGTGACCGTTCTATTGTTCTTGAAAGAACTGCAGATAAACTCTCGCTTTTGTT
The DNA here is from genome assembly GCF_023373465.1 of Oncorhynchus keta. NCBI lineage: Eukaryota > Metazoa > Chordata > Actinopteri > Salmoniformes > Salmonidae > Oncorhynchus > Oncorhynchus keta. The sequence goes on from NC_068424.1 coordinate 74,611,728, forward strand.
TTGCACATTACAAAATTGCTTGCTAGTTATGTATTATGCATAACCAATCCAGCTGTTTGCATCAACAAAAATCCAGATGCGAAGTGCTTTGCCAGATTATCGGCTTAGTTGGCTACTTAGCTAGCTTTCTGTCATTAGCCAGGTAACGTTAGCTAATAATTGGCTAACCATGGTTGGTGGTCTGGTTCCCCCAATGAGTTCATTCAGGCGGAACCAGTTGCAAATTTGCACATTGTTGAATAGATGTGACGCTGATTAGCTTGGCATCAGTAGAAAAAAAAGACGTCTAGACAATAATTGCTCCAGTTATAACAATGGCATGTCGTGCACGAATATGTCGGTTATGCATGCATTATATACCTTATGCTCCTTGTTTCACAAACTCATCCATTGAAACAGCAACACAATAATACACTATGATGTCTCGGGTTCTGGTCTTTCTTTAAAAAAAAAACATTTTTATCTGAAGAGGCTAACCTGGTTAAATAAATGAGAAACAATAGAAGATGACTTAGGGCAATTGGTTTCTGAAGCATGATTGAGTTATGTGAAGTTGAACTGACAGAATGTTGTCTTTGTGCCTTCTGCCCTGTAATCAAATGAATACTTGCAATTGTAAATAGTGCAGTGGTAGGTAACTACCTAATGCTGTAGAATTGGTAACTGGATCATTGGTAAGTAGCCCAGTGGTATGTAACTACTGAGTGGTGCAGCAGTCCAAGGCACTGCATCTCAGTGCTAGAGGCGTTACTAAAGACTGGTTCGATTCCAGGCTGTATCACAACCGGACGTGATTGAGAGTCCCATAGGGCGGCACACAATTGGCCCAGCGTCGTCCGGGTTAGGCAGTCATTTTAAATAAGAATTTGTTCTTAACTGACTTGCTTAGTTAAATAAAGGTAAAAAAATGACAGATTGTTGTATAATTGGTAACTAACTACTAGTGCATTTGTAAAGTATCTACTGTGTTACATTGGTAACTAGGGGTGTACAGTGATAACTAAGTAGTAATGTATTGGTTAAATTGTGTTTTCTATCATTTCAGGAATAAGACGGTACAGATGCAGAAGATCAAGTCTCGTCTGAAGTCAGAGTTTGAGTCCCTAGAGTCTGAGGAGAAACATCTGAAGGAATACAAACAGGAGATGGACCTCCTAATGCAGGAGAAGATGGCCCATGTAGAGGAGCTACGACTCATACATGCTGATATCAATGTGGTGGGTAGAGTAGAGGTCGACTGAATATGATTTTTCAACGCCAACACCAATTAATGGAGGACCAAAAAAAGCCAATATCGATTAATCGGCCAATTTTTATTTATTTGTAATAATGACAATTACAACAATACTGAATGAACACTTATTTTAACTTAATATAATACATCAATAAAAATCAATTTAGCCTCAAATAAATATGAAACATGTTCAATTTGGTTTAAATAATGCAAAAACAAAGTGTTGGAGAAGTAAAAGTGCAATATGTGCCATGTAAGAAAGCTAACGTTTGAGTTCCTTGCTCAGAGCATGAGAACATATGAAAGTTGGTGGGTCCTTTTAACATGAGACTTCAATATTCCAAGGTAAGAGGTTTTAGGTTGTAGTTAATATATTTATAGGATTATTTCTCTATACCATTTGTATTTCATATACTTTTGACTATTGGATGTTCTTAAAGGCACTATAGTATTGCCAGTGTAACAGTATAGCTTCCGTCCCTCTTCTCGCCACTACCTGCGCTCGAACCAGGAACACATCGACAACAGCCATCCTCGAAGCAGCGTTTCCCATGCAGAGCAAGGGGAACAACCACTCCAAGTCTCAGAGCGAGTGACGTTTGAAACACTATTAGCGCACACCCCACTAACTAGCTAGCCATTTCACATCGGTTACACCAGCCATTAGGCTGATAGGCTTGAAGTCGTAAACAGCGCTGTGCTTGCGAAGAGCTGCCGGCAAAAAAGTGCTGTTTGAATGAATGCTTATGAGCCTGCTGCTGCCTACCATCGCTCAGTCAGACTGCTCTATCAAATCATAGACTTAATTATAACATAATAACACACAGAAATATGAGCCTTTGGTCATTAATATGGTCGAATCCAGAAACGATAATTTTAAAAACAAAACATGTATTATTTCAGTGAAATACGGAACCGTTTGGTATTTTATCTAACGGGTGGCATCCCTAAGTCTAAATATCCTTGTTACATTGCACAACCTTCAATGTTATGTCACAATTACGTAAAAATCTGGCAAATTAGTTCGCAATGAGCCAGGCTGCCCAAACTGTTGCATATACCCTGACTCTGCACGCAATGAACGCAAGAGAAGTGACACAATTTCACCTGGTTAATATTGCCTGCTAACCTGGATTTCTTTTAGCTAAATATGCAGGTTTAAAAATATATACTTCTGTGTATTGATTTTAAGAAAGGCATTGGTGTTTATGGTTAGGTACAGTCGTCCAATGATTGTGCTTTTTTCGCAAATGCGCTTTTGTTAAATCATTCCCCAGCGTTGCATCGATTATATGCAACGCAGGACACGCTAGATAAACTAGTAATATCATCAACCATGTGTAGTTATAACTAGTGATGATTGATTTGATTGTTTTTTTATAAGATACGTTTAATGCTAGCTAGAAACTTACCTTGGCTTACTGCATTCGCGTAACAGGCAGGCTCCTCGTGGAGTGCAACGAGAGGCAGGTGGTTATAGCGTTGGACTAGTTAACTGGTAATGTTGCAAGATTGGATCCCCCGAGCTGACAAGGGGAAAATCTGTCGTTCTGCCCCTGAACAAGGCAGTTAACCCACCATTCCTAGGCCGTCAATGAAAATAAGGTGTTCTTAACTGACTTGCCTAGTTAAATAAAGGTATTATTTTATTTTAAATTGCCGCCCAAAAATACCAATTTCAGATTGTTATGAAAACTTGAAATCGGCCCTAATTAATCGGCCATTCCGATTAATCGGTCGACCTCTAGTAGAGAGAGCAATAAAGAGTGTGTGTGTATGTGAGACAGAAGCCACTATTCGACTTCTGAATGCACAAAAATATTTAAAAATTAATGCGTACATTTTTTAAAAGTTATTTTGTTTGAAAAAGACGTTTCGGCTTAGTTATAGTGAAACCTAAATTCTGGTGTATTCATTTTGATATTTACAAAACATTAAGAACATCTTTCTAATATTGAGTTCCCTAAGAACAGCCAACATTTGTCACGGCATGGACATAAGGTGTCGAATGCATTACACAGGGATGCTGGCCATCTTGATGTCGATGCATCTCACAGTTGTGTCAAGTTGGCTGGATGTCCTTTGGGTGGTGAACCATTCTTTATACACACGTGAAACTAGAGCGTGAAAAACCCAACAGTGTTGCAGTTCTTGACACAAACCGGTGCGCCTGACACCTACTACCATACCCCGTTCAAAGACACAAATCTTTTGTCTTGCCCATTCACCCACTGAATGGCAGTCATACACAATTCATATCTCAATTGTCTCAAGGCTTAAACATCCTTCTTTAACCTGTTTCCTCCCCTTGAAGTGGATTTGACAAGGGAGATCAATAATAGCTTTCAACTGGTTTCACCTGGTCAGTCTACATCATGGAAAGAGCAGGTGTTCATAATGTTTTGTAATTTGGTCTTTTAGTGGTACATCTAGCTCTTTTTGCCCCAGTGGTTCAACTCTACCATTGAAATTGTGATGGAGAGGCACCTGGAGAAGGTTCCTATACGTCACCTCAAGGGAGGGGTTCGGTATGAAATACACTCCCTTCTAGATGTGCTGGGTGGTACCACCTTCTGGTTTCGTATAGAAACAAGCACCTTATTTAGCAATGGAGTGTGCCAATATATAGTGGAGTGTGCCAATATATAGTGGAGTGTGCCAATATATAGTGGAGTGTGCCAATATATAGTGGAGTGCGCCAATATATAGTGGAGTGCGCCAATATATAGTGGAGTGCGCCAATATATAGTGGAGTGCGCCAATATATAGTGGAGTGCGCCAATATATAGTGGAGTGCGCCAATATATAGTGGAGTGTACCAATATATTTTACTTGATGCTTCCTTGACTAGACTATTGACGTTACACAAAATTCAAAAGGCAGTAAGGCACACAAATTCTACATTTTGGTTTACCGTTTCACGCACATCTATGTCAAATCAAATGTTATTAGTCACATGCGCCAAATACAACAGGTGTAGTAGACCTTACAGTGAAATGCTGAATACAACAGGTGTAGTAGACCTTACAGTGAAATGCTGAATACAACAGGTGTAGTAGACCTTACAGTGAAATGCTGAATACAACAGGTGTAGTAGACCTTACAGTGAAATGCTGAATACAACAGGTGTAGTAGACCTTACAGTGAAATGCTGAATACAACAGGTGTAGTAGACCTTACAGTGAAATGCTGAATACAACAGGTGTAGTAGACCTTACAGTGAAATGCTGAATACAACAGGTGTAGTAGACCTTACAGTGAAATGCTGAATACAACAGGTGTAGTAGGCCTTACAGTGAAATGCTGAATACAACAGGTGTAGTAGACCTTACAGTGAAATGCTGAATACAACAGGTGTAGTAGACCTTACAGTGAAATGCTGAATACAACAGGTGTAGTAGACCTTACAGTGAAATGCTGAATATAACAGGTGTAGTAGACCTTACAGTGAAATGCTGAATACAACAGGTGTAGTAGACCTTACAGTGAAATGATGAATACAACAGGTGTAGTAGACCTTACAGTGAAATGCTGAATACAACAGGTGTAGTAGACCTTACAGTGAAATGCTGAATACAACAGGTGTAGGTAGACCTTACAGTGAAATGCTGAATACAACAGGTGTAGTAGACCTTACAGTGAAATGCTGAATACAACAGGTGTAGTACACCTTACAGTGAAATGCTGAATACAACAGGTGTAGTAGACCTTACAGTGAAATGCCAAATACAATAAGTGTAGTAGACCTTACAGTGAAATGCCAAATACAATAGGTGTAGTAGACCTTACAGTGAAATGCTGAATACAACAGGTGTAGGTAGACCTTACAGTGAAATGCTGAATACAACAGGTGTAGTACACCTTACAGTGAAATGCTGAATACAACAGGTGTAGTAGACCTTACAGTGAAATGCTGAATACAACAGGTGTAGTAGACCTTACAGTGAAATGCTGAATACAACAGGTGTAGTAGACCTTACAGTGAAATGCTGAATACAATAGGTGTAGTAGACCTTACAGTGAAATGCTGAATACAATAGGTGTAGTAGACCTTACAGTGAAATGCCAAATACAATAGGTGTAGTAGACCTTACAGTGAAATGCCAAATACAATAGGTGTAGTAGACCTTACAGTGAAATGCTGAATACAACAGGTGTAGTAGACCTTACAGTGAAATGCCGAATACAATAGGTGTAGTAGACCTTACAGTGAAATGCCAAATACAATAGGTGTAGTAGACCTTACAGTGAAATGCTGAATACAATAGGTGTAGTAGACCTTACAGTGAAATGCTGAATACAACAGGTGTAGTAGACCTTACAGTGAAATGCTGAATACAACAGGTGTAGTAGACCTCACAGTGAAATGCTGAATACAATAGGTGTAGTAGACCTTACAGTGAAATGCTGAATACAACAGGTGTAGTAGACCTTACAGTGAAATGCTGAATACAACAGGTGTAGTAGACCTTACAGTGAAATGCTGAATACAACAGGTGTAGTAGACCTTACAGTGAAATGCTGAATACAACAGGTGTAGTAGACCTTACAGTGAAATGCTGAATACAACAGGTGTAGTAGACCTTACAGTGAAATGCTGAATACAACAGGTGTAGTAGACCTTACAGTGAAATGATGAATACAACAGGTGTAGTAGACCTTACAGTGAAATGCTGAATACAACAGGTGTAGTAGACCTTACAGTGAAATGATGAATACAACAGGTGTAGTAGACCTTACAGTGAAATGCTGAATACAACAGGTGTAGTAGACCTTACAGTGAAATGATGAATACAACAGGTGTAGTAGACCTTACAGTGAAATGCTGAATACAACAGGTGTAGTAGACCTTACAGTGAAATGCTTACTGACGATGCATCATTTTATTATCAGAGCATACCAGTGGACTTCTGGTAAATATTCTTTAGTGAGAAAGTGTTGGGATCAGGCACAACTACGTTTACACACCCGCAATATGAATATTTATGAGCAATTCCCGCCACCCACAACTTCTCACCTGGATGCATTTTTTGAAGGTGAAGGGGTTGAGAGTTACCCTTTAATAGTATATGTATTTCTGTCCTCCTACTCCCCAGATGGAGAGCACTATAAAGCAGTCAGAGAACGACCTGAACAAGCTGCTGGAGACGACGCGGAGGCTCCATGATGAGTACAAACCCCTGAAGGAACATGTCGACGCCCTCAGGATGACCCTGGGCCTTCACAGACTGCCCAACCTCAACGAAGAGGAGGAGAAACTCTCTCTGGAGTCAGTACACTTCCTATACACACACACACACACACACACACATTCACACACACATCAACTGTTCTCTGTGCCATCTTCTATCTCTGTTGCCATAGTTACTTTGAGAAGCAGAAGGCTGAGTGGCAGAAGGAGCCTCATGAGCCCACCATCCCAGAATCCCTTGCAGCAGCGGCTGCCGCGGCCCAACAGCTCCAGGTCTCCCGGAAACAAGATGCCCGCCAGACCGCCACCTTCAGACAACAGCCTCCTCCCATGAAGGTACACAGTACACACCCTCCTATGAAGGTACACACATACACACCTCTCCCCTGTCTGTGTACCAACACAATAATGACACTGTACTGACGTCTGTGTGTCTACATAGTAATAACACACTAACATCTCTGTCCTCTCTCCAGGCCTGTCTGTCATGCCACCAGCAGATCCATCGTAACGCTCCTATCTGTCCACTGTGTAAGGCCAAGAGTCGCTCCCGCAACCCCAAGAAACCCAAGAGGAAGCCTGACGAGTAGACACACACACACTCCTACTACCACCTCATATTGCTAAATTTCACATATGGACTTCAGTAAAACATGTCGTCATAACCTTTCCCCATGCCATGGAACCTACATTTAGTGTAATCGTCATTAAGTGTTTTCTTTTTAACAGTGCTTGAGTGTTGAAATGTAATTGTTAACCTTAAGGTTTAATAGACCATAACCATGTTATATGCAATAATACACAATACTATACTGTAGCTGTACCCATGTTGTGATTGGTTCTGGCGTTAAATGTGAAACGTACTGCATTTACTTGTTCCTCTGTATTTAACATGTGTACATTGCATGAACACTCTCCATGGCTGAACTATAATGACTGTGTTGTAACTGTTTGTGATATTGGACTGTATAACCCAGGAAGTTGTTCTAATGTTTACTGAAGGCATAATGGACGGTCGAAGGACTGAGAAAACCACAAAGCTTATTTGCTTTTAACAGTGTTAATGTGAAACTTGAATACAAAAATAAAATGTATTTTGTACTGCAGTTGGAATTGTATTTTCTTTTATATGATGAATCTCATAATACACATGATCAATGACACGCAATGAAAGTCAGAGGCTGTGTCACACAGGGCTCTGATCAGAAGTCGTGCAGTACGTAGGAAATATTTCAGATATGTCCACACGGTGATAGTGCCAGTACGAAGGTACCTTAAGCTCAGTTCTTGTACTGCTGTCAGGCTAACATTCTGGGCCTTCAAGGTAACCCCTTCATTGACATTGCGTTGGCAGAGTACATCCAGATTCCTGTTCTGTCTCCAAGGTAACCCCAAGTTGCTATGTCTTCCTCTGGGCTGCAGTTGTTCCCAGATCCTGCTGGGGGAGTCAGAGGGCTTGGGGAGGCCCCTTAGCAACTCACCCAACAAACATACTGGGAAAACCTCATTTGCATTCTCCTGGTGTCCTCTTTCCCTGTCTCCTCAAACCCCATTGGATGAGAAAGCTACAGGCACCACCTCTCTGACCTCCTCCAATGGGGTTAGAGAAGTATGCAATTGAGATTCTCCCACTGCGTCCTACAACACATGAGAACACTGATTAATATTCTGTTCTCGGGACTGTTTGCCATTCAGAGGGCCTTTTAAGTGTACAGGAACATAAGGACAGAAAGTGACTATAATAACATGGCAGCAGCTATAGGACCTCAACAGCAAAGAACACAGATAGTGAGCAGTCTAAAGTACTGTGTGTGTTGTACCCTGTTTCACCCTGTTGTAGAGGTGTGTTGTACCCTGTTGTAGAGGTGTGTTGTACCCTGTTTCACCCTGTTGTAGAGGTGTGTTGTACCCTGTTGTAGAGGTGTGTTGTACCCTTTTGTAGAGGTGTGTTGTACCCTGTTGTAGAGGTGTGTTGTACCCTGTTGCAGAGGTGTGTTGTACCCTGTTGCAGAGGTGTGTTGTACCCTGTTGCAGAGGTGTGTTGTACCCTGTTGTAGAGGTGTGTGTTGTGGTGTACCCTGTTGTACCCTGTTGTAGAGGTGTGTTGTACCCTGTTGTAGAGGTGTGTTGTGTTGTACCCTGTTGTAGAGGTGTGTTGTACCCTGTTGTAGAGGTGTGTGTTGTACCCTGTTGTAGAGGTGTGTTGTGTTGTACCCTGCTGCAGAGGTGTGTGTTGTGTTGTACCTGTTGTAGAGGTGTGTGTTGTGGTGTACCCTGTTGTACCCTGTTGTAGAGGTGTGTTGTGTTGTACCCTGTTGTAGAGGTGTGTGTTGTGTAGTACCCTGTTGTAGAGGTGTGTTGTGTAGTACCCTGCTGTAGAGGTGTGTGTTGTGGTGTACCCTGCTGCAGAGGTGTGTTGTACCCTGTTGTAGAGGTGTGTTGTGTTGTACCCTGCTGTAGAGGTGTGTTGTACCCTGTTGTAGAGGTGTGTGTTGTGTTGTACCCTGCTGCAGAGATGTGTGTTGTGGTGTACCCTGCTGCAGAGATGTGTGTTGTGGTGTACCCTGCTGCAGAGGTGTGTTGTACCCTGTTGTAGAGGTGTGTTTCACCCTGTTGCAGAGGTGTGTTGTACCCTGTTGTTGAGGTGTGTTGTACCCTGTTGTAGAGGTGTGTTGTACCCTGTTGTAGAGGTGTGTGTTGTGGTGTACCCTGTTGTAGAGGTGTGTGTTGTGGTGTACCCTGTTGTACCCTGTTGTAGAGGTGTGTTGTACCCTGTTGTAGAGGTGTGTTTCACCCTGTTGTAGAGGTGTGTTGTACCCTGTTGTAGAGGTGTGTTGTACCCTGTTGTAGAGGTGTGTGTTGTGGTGTACCCTGTTGTAGAGGTGTGTGTTGTGGTGTACCCTGTTGTAGAGGTGTGTTGTACCCTGTTGTAGAGGTGTGTTGTGTTGTACCCTGTTGTAGAGGTGTGTTGTGTTGTACCCTGTTGTAGAGGTGTGTTGTGTTGTACCCTGTTGTAGAGGTGTGTTGTGTAGTACCCTGCTGCAGAGGTGTGTTGTACCCTGCTGCAGAGGTGTGTGTTGTGTTGTACCCTGTTGTAGAGGTGTGTTGTACCCTGTTGTAGAGGTGTGTGTTGTGGTGTACCCTGTTGTAGAGGTGTGTGTTGTGGTGTACCCTGTTGTACCCTGTTGTAGCCTGTTGTCCAGGTGTGTGTTGTGGTGTACCCTGTTGTACCCTGTTGTAGAGGTGTGTTGTACCCTGTTGTAGAGGTGTGTTGTGTTGTACCCTGTTGTAGAGGTGTGTTGTACCCTGTTGTAGAGGTGTGTGTTGTACCCTGTTGTAGAGGTGTGTGTTGTGTTGTACCCTGCTGCAGAGGTGTGTGTTGTGTTGTACCTGTTGTAGAGGTGTGTGTTGTGGTGTACCCTGTTGTACCCTGTTGTAGAGGTGTGTTGTGTTGTACCCTGTTGTAGAGGTGTGTTGTACCCTGTTGTAGAGGTGTGTGTTGTACCCTGTTGTAGAGGTGTGTTGTGTTGTACCTGTTGTAGAGGTGTGTGTTGTGTTGTACCCTGTTGTAGAGGTGTGTTGTGTAGTACCCTGCTGTAGAGGTGTGTGTTGTGTTGTACCCTGCTGTAGAGGTGTGTGTTGTGTTGTACCCTGCTGTAGAGGTGTGTTGTACCCTGTTGTAGAGGTGTGTGTTGTGTTGTACCCTGCTGCAGAGATGTGTGTTGTGTTGTACCCTGTTGTAGAGGTGTGTTGTACCCTGCTGCAGAGGTGTGTGTGTGTTGTACCGTTACGGAGGTGTGTGTGTTGTACCCTGTTACAGAGGTATGTGTGTGTTGTACCCTGTTACAGAGGTATGTGTGTGTTGTACCCTGTTACAGAGGTGTGTGTGTGTGATGTACCCTGTTACAGAGGTGTGTGTGTGTTGTACCCTGTTACAGAGGTGTGTGTGTGTGATGTACCCTGTTACAGAGGTGTGTGTGTGTTGTACCCTGTTACAGAGGTGTGTGAGTGTTGTACCCTGTTACATCCTGATGAAGGTGTTTAGGGACAAAGCTGCCTGCTGCTGCACACACACTCATGGGTCATGCAGCTCCGTGTCCATGGCCTGTTAATTCACACACACACACACACACACACACACACACACACACACACACACACACACACACACACACACACACACACACACACACACACACACACACACACACACACACACACACACACACACACACACACGTGTGTCAGTAAATGGCACAGCCAGAAGGGACATGCAGCTCAAAAGATACAGACAGTTATGTGAAGAGAAATATTATTTTACCCATCTCATCTCCTCTGTGAATGTCTGGAGCTTCAGGGCAGAGATGAGCTGTAGGGGAACCAGCTGGGTCCCAGTCTGGAGCTTCAGGGAAGAGATGAGCTGTAGGGGGACCAGCTGGGTCCCAGTCTGGGCAGCAGGGCAACAGATGAGCTGTAGGGGAACCAGCTGGGTCCCAGTCTGGAGCTTCAGGGAAGAGATGAGCTGTAGGGGAACCAGCTGGGTCCCAGTCTGGAGCTTCAGGGAAGAGATGAGCTGTAGGGGGACCAGCTGGGTCCCAGTCTGGAGCTTCAGGGAAGAGATGAGCTGTAGGGGAACCAGCTGGGTCCCAGTCTGGAGCTTCAGGGCAGAGATGAGCTGTAGGGGAACCAGCTGGGTCCCAGTCTGGAGCTTCAGGGAAGAGATGAGCTGTAGGGGAACCAGCTGGGTCCCAGTCTGGAGCTTCAGGGAAGAGATGAGCTGTAGGGGGACCAGCTGGGTCCCAGTCTGGAGCTTCAGGGAAGAGATGAGCTGTAGGGGAACCAGCTGGGTCCCAGTCTGGAGCTTCAGGGAAGAGATGAGCTGTAGGGGAACCAGCTGGGTCCCAGTCTGGAGCTTCAGGGAAGAGATGAGCTGTAGGGGGACCAGCTGGGTCCCAGTCTGGAGCTTCAGGGAAGAGATGAGCTGTAGGGGGACCAGCTAGGTCCCAGTCTGGGCAGCAGGGCAGATATGAGCTGTAGGGGGAGAAGCTAGGTCCCAGTCTGGGCAGCAGGGCAGATATGAGCTGTAGGGGGACCAGCTGGGTCCCAGTCTGGGCAGCAGGGCAGAGATGAGCTGTAGGGGGACCAGCTGGGTCCCAGTCTGGGCAGCAGGGCAGAGATGAGCTGTAGGGGGACCAGCTGGGTCCCAGTCTGGGCAGCAGGGCAGAGATGAGCTGTAGGGGGACCAGCTGGGTCCCAGTCTGGGCAGCAGGGCAGATATGAGCTGTAGGGGGACCAGCTGGGTCCCAGTCTGGGCAGCAGGGCAGATATGAGCTGTAGGGGGACCAGCTGGGTCCCAGTCTGGGCAGCAGGGCAGAGATGAGCTGTAGGGGGACCAGCTGGGTCCCAGTCTGGGCAGCAGGGCAGATATGAGCTGTAGGGGGACCAGCTGGGTCCCAGTCTGGGCAGCAGGGCAGAGATGAGCTGTAGGGAGACCAGCTGGGACCCAGTCTGGAGCTTCAGGGAAGAGATGAGCTGTAGGGGGACCAGCTGGGTCCCAGTCTGGGCAGCAGGGCAGATATGAGTTGTAGGGGGACCAGCTGGGTCCCAGTCTGGGCAGCAGGGCAGAGATGAGCTATAGGGAGACCAGCTGGGTCCCAGTCTGGAGCTTCAGGGAAGAGATGAGCTGTAGGGGGACCAGCTGGGTCCCAGTCTGGGCAGCAGGGCAACAGATGAGCTGTAGGGGGACCAGCTGGGTCCCAGTCTGAGCAGCAGGGCAAGAGATGAGCTGTAGGGGGACCAGCTGGGTCCCAGTCTGGGCAGCAGGGCAAGAGATGAGCTGTAGGGGGACCAACTGGGTCCCAGTCTGGGCAGCAGGGTTGGTCCTTTCCTTGCTCTTGCAAGGTCCACAGACTCTCACTGCCTCTGCAGCCCTTGCTCCTGTCTCTCTCTCTGTCCTTTAGGGTTGGGTGCTTCCCCTCTCCTTTCTTGGTTGTTCTCTGTGTACTTGTATGACCATCCTCCTCCACGTCTCACTCTGCAACCCCTGCCTCCCCCTCCCTCGGAGGACTGCTCTTCCCCCCTCTCCTCCTGCCTCTCTCTCCACCCCCTCTCTCCTGCAGTTTCTGGGTCCAGCTTATTGTTGACCTTGGTTATCATTCTCCAGAAGTAAATCTCCAGTGCCTTGCTAGTAAAAAAAAGGCCCTTTTCATGCTGCGGGAAATACCACTTCCAGTCTAAGGAACAACTTCCTCCAACATGGCGCCGCATGTTTATGAGGTTGCCGATAACTTATTTTAGTAAAAAAAAAAAATATATAAATATTTTTTATTTTATTAAAAAAATGGGTACACAGGCTGAATGGACTAAACTTACCCTTATATGAGGAGTAAGGTATTGCGATAGAGTACTGAAAATAGTGTTTTGAAACAGGCCCCAAATCACTAAGTCCCCCTGCCAGGAAAAATACCAATAACAATTATATCTGACCCCAAAAAATCTGTACCATGTCAGACCTGCTGAAATGGAAAAAAAACATTACACAGTTTGGACATAATAAGAGAATCAAATGTAGCAGTTGTTCAAGCCAGCCCACCACAAGAGCACATCATGACCCACCTAGAGAACAAAACAATGATGCCAGAGAATCACTGCAAAGGAGAAATTATATTCGAAGCAAGACGATGGCCACACACTTTTCAAATCAGACACTTACACATACCAAAAACAAACATTTTCCATAACCAGGAAAACAAAAAAACCAAGGCATTCAGAAAGGATGTAAAACAACCAAGTCAATGGCTGGTGTTCCAGAAGAGTGCCAGTCAGTCATCAATGGAATCTGGATTTGCGTGCGGGTTTGATGCTGATGTAAGTTTTCTTCACCTCCTCCGTCTCCTCTTTCTTCACCAGTTGGTACCGCTCCCCTTTTGTGGTCACCACCTGGTTGCTGTGGTAACGCACCAGTTTCTTAGGGGCATCTTTAGGTGCAACAGGCCTGTGTGTTTTCTTATCCTCCTCTCTGTCCACTAGCATGTACTTCTCCAGGATGCTCTCTTTCATCTTCTGCTCTGCCTGAGGGGAACCCATCTTCCCATGGTTTACGTTTAGAGGTGTGTGGCTGAGCTGGATGTCTCCTTCGATGATGAGGCGGACAGCCTCCTCCATGTCACCTTTAGCAATGGACAACGCACTCCTGGCCTCTGATAGTCTGCACTTGGGGAACATCTCCAGAAGGAGTGGCTCCTGGGCCTCCCACTCAGGGAATGGCACCTTGGCGGTGGCCCCCTCAGTCTGTGTAGTAAGGCAGTGCATCTCCCTCACAGGAGGCCCAGTGGAGGTAGCGCTGACTGTCAGTGGGACCTCCATTCTAGCCTTTGGCACACTATTTTCTGAACTCCGGGCTGTGGCTAGTTTTGAAGCCAGGCTGAACATCATATCACAAACGTTAACACTGTCAATTTCAGCAAAGCCAGGAATGTAGGCCTCCAGCATTTCTACAAAGACCTCCACGTCAAAGTTCTCCTCCACGCTCTCCCGAGATCCCAGATCCTCCAGGACTCCAGTGATGTAGGGAAGCAACACATCATCCAGAGAACTCAGGTCTGCTTCGGGAATGCATGTCTGAATGAACTCCTGCAGGGTATCGTGGATTATCTTGTGAAGGTCCATAATGGGCTCAAAACCTGTTAACAAAAAACAATACCAAATTCAGATTGATTCAAACGTGACGACGGAAATAAACGGGATTGCGAATTATGCTGCCTTTAACCAAACTATACGCTATCACGAATGCATTACGAATTGATGATAGATAGCTAGCTAGAAGTAAACAAAACGAATAAACCAAATGAATCGTACCGGCGACCGCTGACTGTGAAGCCGACAAGAACGGCTAACGTAAGTTTTCAAAGGTTGACCAAACCGAACTAATATCAAAGAAAAGTGGCCACTATGATATAATATTTTCAGGATTTTCTGATCTATTGACGGACAACAATCACGTAATCAGAAGAGATGACGAGAATCGGGTCACGGGTCACGTTAACTATCTATAGTAGCTAAACCGGCTTCAAAGCCGTACTGCTGCAGAACAAAAAGCTAGCAAGCCGAAACGAATGTCGTTGTAGTAAAGTGCAAAAAAAACTACGACGTGCAAATACAAATCTAACCTTAAACGTGCAAGAAATAAAAATGTTGTTCCAATTGTGTATCTACAAACTGTGTGAATAATTAGCCAGCTAAGAGATTATAAAGACTGCTAGCAACTCAATTGTTTACACACGAATAACCACAACAGAACCATTTATTTCTAGCGAGTTCAGCGCTGTCAGTGATTCCCTACCGCCACCTACCGTACTGGAGTGGGATTAGATCATGAAAAGGATCGAAAAAATAACGATACTTTAAACTACACTTTTTTTCGCTTATATGTCACATTACTCCATTACATTTGTAAAAAATATATAACCCGCACGTGTATTTTCCTACGACACTGACTTTGCTGATAACTACTTTATTCAGGAAAAGTATACCTAAGACTGAAGTAGTTGCCTCAACTAGCTATCTTCAAATGAATGCACTTATTGCAGAGCGTCTGCTAAGTTACAAAAATGTAAATGTATCCTATTCCTGTCTGCCATGCCACCAACAGTTCCATCATAACGCTCCTATCTGTCCATTGTGTACCGCCAAGAGTCTCTCCCACAAGAAACCCAAGATGAAGCCTGACAAGAGTACACACACTCTCCTACGACCACCTCATTTTGATACATTTAAATCGCTGGAATTCAGTAATACATAACATTCTCCATGCCATGGAACCTACCTTTAGTATCATCTTCATTATCCTATGTGTTTTCTTTTTAAATCAGTGCTTGAGTATTAAAATGTAATTGTTAAACTTACAGTGCATTCATAAAGTATTCAGACCCCTTGACTTTTTCCAGATTTTGTTAAATTATAGCCTCATTCTAAAATTGATTCAATTGTTTTTCCCCCTCATCAACCTATACAAAATATCCCATAATGACAAAGCAAAAAAATTTTTGAAAAATGTTTGATAATTTTAAAGAAAATATGTAAATGTGATATTTCAGTTTTTCAGACCATTTACTCAGTATTTTTTTGAAGCACCTTTGGCAGCGATTACAGCCTCTATTCTTCTTGGGTATGACGCTACAAGCTTGGAACACCTGTATTTGGGGAGTTTCTCCCAATCTTCTCTGCAGATCCTCTCAAGCTCTGTCAGGTTGGATGGGGAATGTCGCTGCAGCTATTTTCAGTCCGGGTTTTGGCAGAGCAATTGTCCTGAAGCCAATCCCGCATTGTCTTGGCTGTGTGCTTAGGGTCGTTGTTCTATTGGAAGGTGAACCTTCGTCCCAGTCTGAGGTCCTGAGCGCTCTGGAGCAGGTTTTTATCAAAGATCTCTCTGTACTTTGCTCTATTAATCTTTTCCTTGATCCTGACTAGTCTCCCAGTCCCTGCTGCTGAAAAACATCCCCACAGCATGATACTGCCACCACCATGATTCACCATAGGGATGGTGCCAGGTTTCCAATGGTGATTTTAGCATGTAAATCTTGGTGGGGCAAAAAAAACAAGTGGAATGCATGCCAGAAAAGCCAATACACAACACAACACTAAACAATACATGAACTGCACTATAATGGTGACCATAAACACAACAGCAGTCCCAACATCTTACCACTGCTACGCCTGGCTATCAGCAGAGCCTTGTCTGGCAGCGAAACAGTTCATTCAGCCTCATTTACTGCCTTTTAAAAACATAGCTGATATGGCTGACTTGCTTAAACAAATGTGGTTTCTACTGACAATTGAGATGTACAAACTATGGCATGAGGGAACAACATGCGGATAAGAGGCAATCAGCAATTTCGATTAAGACAATGAGCGAGCTAGGACAGACGTAATGTCAGTCAATATAACTATTTGTTTAGCACTTTTGAAATGTACATCAACATAATTCAGAAGATGGGCCGTTCTTATAGTGTTCTCCCTGCACACCAAGTCAGAACAGTAGGATGAATAAAGGAGGCATAGAAGCAGACAATGAAAGCACCTAAAATATTTGATTTTTACATTTCTCCAAAACAGTTTATAGGCTACATACAGAACAGTAGGCGAAATTAAGAGGGGTAAATTATTAGGGTGAGGCACATGAGATACTTACATCTTACCCAAGTGCAGGCTATAAGAGGCCAGGAGAGCCTTGTCCACACAGCCACTGATTCCTTCCAAACCACTCGTTGAATTTGCGATTTCCAACTTAATGTTAATGTCCAATGGCCGATGAGCACCGATACGTTTTATCTATAATTTCTCTTCATTATTTCTCTTCCTATGACAAGGATTAAATTGGATTTGCCAGTAGATTGTCATCTTGATTCATGATGATGACTGCTTGTCTAGCTTGCTAGCTAAAATTGTGAAAGTATGATGTTGACATGATCAGTCCAATCAAAGCTACTGTACATATAACGTGATTTGAAGTCATTTTATCTGTGGCCAATGACCTTGAGCCTTCATGGATGGGCACTTCTATGGCAGCAGCTGAAGGGCTAGAATTTTCAATGTACCGAGTCAATGTGCTGGGGTACAGGTTAGTTGAGGTCATTTGTACATGTAGGTAGGGGTAAAGTGACTATGCATAGATAATAAACAGCCAGTTTACAAGCAACATAAATTAGGAAAAAGTCGAGGTCTGTATTCGCTAAAAGTTTTTATTCAAAGTATGAATTTTGGCACTGCGGTTATACAGGTTGTACAGGACAAATATAGGGGCAGGTAGGCGTTTTCAGAATTGACTTTTTAACAAGTATCAACTGATGGTGACTCAATGTTGTTGCTCGCACATCATGCAACCAGTTATCAAAACTCAACTCTGCCTCGATATAAGCGAACGGAGTTGAGCGTTCTTCAGCTAATGTTGCTATTGGCTCGAACATTAGAAATGTGAAACGTACTGCATTTACTTGTTCCTCTGTATTTAACATGTTATATGCAATAATACACAATACTATACTGTAGCTGTACCCATGTTGTGATTGGTTCTGGCGTTAAATGTGAAACGTACTGTATTTACTTGTTCCTCTGTATTTAACATGTGTACATTGCATGAACACTCTCCATGGCTGAACTATAATGACTGTGTTGTAACTGTTTGTGATATTGGACTGTATAACCCAGGAAGTTGTTCTAATGTTTACTGAAGGCATAATGGACGGTCAAAGGACTGAGAAAACCACAATGCTCATTTGATTTTAACAGTGTTGTATGTGAAACTTGAATACATTACATTTAAGTCATTTAGCAGACGCTCTTATCCAGAGAATACAAAAATAAAATGTATTTTGTACTGCAGTTGGAATTGTATTTTCTTTTATAAGATGCATCTCATAATACACATGATCAATGACACTCAGTGACACTCAGTGAAAATCACAGGCTGCAATCCACTTCCACATAGGGCTGTCTCGACGCAAAACTCGTTCACTACATAGGGAAAAGGGTGCCATTTCTGCTATGCTCAGTCACATGGCCAGCATGAGGGTGCACTTAGCTCAGTTCTTGTACTGTCGTCAGGGTAACCCCAGATTGACGTTCTCTTGTCTGGGTACATCCAGATTCCTGTTCTGTCTCCAAGGTAACCCCAAGTTGCTGTCTTCCTCTGGCCTGCAGTTGTTCCCAAATCCCACTGGGGGCGTCAGAGGGCTTGGGGAGGCCCCTTAGCAACTCTCCCAACAGACACACAGCGTCCTACAACACATGAGAACACAGGTTACTTCACCCACTACACACCACATTTTTTTTCTGGGACAATTGGTAGTTTAGACGGCCATTTTGGCACAGAAACCTAAAATAATAACATACCAAAGCAGGGAATGTATTGACAAGACAGAAGCAGAAAGGAACACCACAATTGAATATCCTGTACTCTATGTGCAGTCCGTCTTCCTGTGTTGTACCCTTTTGTAGAGGTGTGTTGTACCCTGTTGTAGAGGTGTGTTGTACCCTGTTGTAGAGGTGTGTTGTACCCTGCTGTAGAGGTGTGTTGTACTGTACCCTGTTGCAGAGGTGTGTTGTACCCTGTTGTAGAGGTGTGTTGTATCCTGTTGTAGGGGTGTGTTGTATCCTGTTGTAGGGGTGTGTTGTCTTGTACCCTGTTGTAGGGGTGTGTTGTATCCTGTTGTAGGGGTGTGTTGTATCCTGTTGTAGAGGTGTGTTGTACCCTGTTGTAGAGGTGTGTTGTGTTGTACCCTGCTGTAGAGGTGTATTGTACCCTGTTGTAGAGGTGTGTTGTACCCTGTTGTAGAGGTGTGTTGTACTCTGTTGTAGAGGTGTGTTGTACCCTGTTGTAGAGGTGTGTTGTACCCTGTTGTAGAGGTGTACTGTACCCTGTTGTAGAGGTGTGTTGTACCCTGTTGTAGAGGTGTGTTGTACCCTGTTGTAGAGGTGTGTTGTACCCTGTTGTAGAGGTGTGTTGTACCCTGTTGTAGAGGTGTACTGTACCCTGTTGTAGAGGTGTACTGTACCCCGTTGTAGTGGTGTGTTGTACCCTGTTGTAGAGGTGTGTGTGTGTGTGTGTGTGTTGTACCCTGTTATAGAGGTGTGTGTGTAGTTTATCCTCCAGTATGTTAGTGTCTAGTTGAGTAGTCTTCCTCCTGATGAAGGTGTTTAGGGACAAAGCTGCCTGCTGCTGCACACACACTCCACACACTGATGGGTCATGCAGCTCTGTGTCCATGGCCTGTTAATTCACACACACACATAGAGAGATACGGCTGAGATACAATGAGACTAAACCAGGGTAGACCCACCAGAATTGATAGGCAATTACTATGCCCAGATAGTGTCTGTCTCACCTGTCTCATCTCCTCTGTGAAAGTCTTCATCTTCAGGGCAGAAATGAGCTGTATAGGGACAGGCTCTCCTGCAAGGTCCTCACACTCCCTCTGTCTCCTCACAGTCTTTTCCTTCTGCCTCTCACTCGCTGCTATAGTTTCTGTGTTCTGTTTTCTGTGTATTTGTATGATCATCCTCCTCCACACCTCACTCTGCAACCTCTTCCTCCCCCTCACTCGGAGAGCTGTTCTCTCCCCCTCTTCCCCCCTCTCCTCCTGCCTCTCTCTCCACCCCCTCTCCCCTGCAGTTTCTGGGTTTAGTTGATTGTTGACCTGTGTTATCATTCTCCTGCAGTAGATCTCCAGTGCCTCGTTCTCCTCCATACCTCGGGCCAAGAAAAAGCTATTTTCACGCCGCCAGAAACGCCACTTCAATGTCTAGGGAACACAACTTCCGCCAACATGGCGACGCATTTGTTTATGATGTTGCCAACGTAACTTCGATTTTCAAAGGTTGAACAAACCGACCTAATATCAAACACTGTGGCCACTATGTGATATTATTTTCGTGATTTTCTGATCAACTGACGGACAACTGAATCACGTAACGAGAGGAGTTGACGAAAGTTTGATTGATGCTACCTAAACTAGCTAGCTTTACCGCTGCCAGCAGACCATAACGTCGAGCCTCAACGAATACAGTAAAGTGCAAACAACTACAACGTACACGTCACATTAAAAACCTAACGTTGTTGGCGCAATTATGTATCCCCAAACTTTGTGATGAATTAGCTAGCTATTATATACAATTTAAAACGCGTTAGATAGCGAGTTACACACCCAAAACTACAACAGGGCAAATATTTTCTTCTTGCAAGCGCAGTGCTGCTAACAATGAGTATTTACCGCCACCTAGCGTACTGGAGGGGGGTAGATGAAGAGGGCCCGAAAAAGAAAAAGTTCATATTTAGAAATACTTTTGGCTAACCTTGTTATCTGCCTGCTTATATATTTTTATGTGACAACATTTTATGTAAATCGTGATGCTTTATGATATTATATCATAGTATACTTTATTACCTGCATGTATGTTATAGGCAGGCATAATTAAACTACAAAAGCAGGCCTACTTTCAGAAATTGGCTGCATTTTCAGTTTAGTTATAAGGACAAAGTAATCTAAGCTATAAGCAAACAATGGTTACATCAAATAATTTCCCTTCCCTGTGTTTTTGAGAGGCGGAAACAGACTTCACTTCCCAAAATGCCTGGAATGTGCAGATCATCTTGGAAAGGAATGTAAGATGACCATGACCACCATACTTCTACAAATGCAGAGGTCTTCTTGATCATGGTTCTGCAGGCAGGGCAGGGCTGTGTGAACAGCTGATAGTCTACAACAGCCTCTGACAGTCAGACAGCTGCGCACAGACTATAAGATGGATGCCAGTCACAGTGCAAACTAAAGAAATGGAGGTGATGACAGGCCTGTTACACATAGACACAATACAGCACAAATCATTTATCTTAAAGGATTTCACTACACACATACACTATTTAAAAAAAAACCCTAAAGGGTTAAAGTTACTTTTGGTGATTATGGCAAGCTAAAATTAAAATGGACTGAAGTAAGCCTATCTGATTTCAGGTCACACATCATTGAATGACATGTTTGCTGGTAGAGTAGTCTAGTTGTGTATTTCTACTACTGACCATCAGAACTAGAAGTGCTGCCTTATCATGTGATCTTTACTTAGGACACAGTGAAACACCAGGGAGTACCAAGGCCCCTGCCCACCAACCAAACTCACAGCCTGAGTGTCAGTGTCACTAGTCTATCACCCATCTAATTATAACCCCCCACAGTTCTCCAAGAATGGAAGTTTAGATAGGTCCATCTGTGGGACTAAAAATAGCCCCCAAGCAGCACCCAGCCAGCCAGACCCCCTCTCTGCTCTGCTGTGTTAGACAGCAACACATATGCACACCCGTGTGCCCACACATACATGCACACACACACACAGCTCTCAGACCCCAGTCCCTGTGTGGATACAGCAACACATTCCTCTTGGAGTCTCCTCTTCCTTCACGTGACCAACGGACCATGGAGTTATAAGAGAGTGGTAAGTGTTTACTACCAACGTCCTGATTAACATTGTTGGCAGAAAAATCCCTGGTTGGTGACCCTGTAGGTGAGGTAAGTGGAAAGCATTGTTAACCACCATTTGCTGTTTGGCTCTGGGCCTTTGGATCATGGTAGCTATAGCAGGAGTTACATGGGGAATGGGATTCTGGGTTGGACGTTTTTAACAATCCCCAAATCTGTTGCTTTTTGATCGTATTTTCCATGATCATACCTAGAAATATTTCATTTTCAGTTCCCCATTATGCCCTCTCTGCAAAGTTGTGCAAACCCATATGGCGAGGATGTGGAGTTTACTAATTTAACTCTTGCATAGTAATGTCTATACCAAGAAGTGCTCATCCTACTTGGCTTCCAATAACACATTTACAGATGTCTGATAGTAAATGAACTGAATTGTATATATTATTCTGTGAACTGGTCTCTATGTAGTGTGTGTGAGAGATGCATGTAACACAAACATTCCCAGCACTTAAGTGGCTTATCTATTTCTGTCTCTATCTATTCCCTGTCTCTATCTGTCCCTGTCTCTATCTATTCCCTGTCTCTATCTATTCCCTGTCTCTATCTGTCCCTGTCTCTATCTATTCCCTGTCTCTATCTGTCCCTGTCTCTATCTATTCCCTGTCTCTATATATTCCCTGTCTCTATCTGTCCCTGTCTCTATCTATTCCCTGTCTCTATATATTCCCTGTCTCTATCTGTCCCTGTCTCTATCTATTCCCTGTCTCTATATATTCCCTGTCTCTATCTGTCCCTGTCTCTATCTATTCCCTGTCTCTATATATTCCCTGTTTCTATCTGTCCCTGTCTCTATCTATTCCCTGTCTCTATATATTCCCTGTCTCTATCTGTCCCTGTCTCTATCTATTCCGTCTCTATATATTCCCTGTCTCTATCTGTCCCTGTCTCTATCTAATCCCTGTCTCTATTTATTCCCTGTCTCTATCTATTCCTGTCTCTATCTATTCCCTGTCTCTATCTATTCCCTGTCTCTATCTAATCCCTGTCTCTATCTCTTCCCTGTCTCTATTTATTCCCTGTCTCTATCTATTCCTGTCTCTTATCTAATCCATGTCTCTATCTATCCCTGTCTCTATCTATTCCCTGACTGTATCTATTCCCTGTCTCTATCTATTCCGGTCTCTATTTATTCCCTGTCTCTATCTATTCCGGTCTCTATGTAACGTCGTTCTTCGTTTGTAGAAAGAGAGTCGGACCGAAATGCAGCATGGTGGTTACTCATGACTTTAATGAACAAAGTGACACATGAAATAACTATACATATACAAAAACAACAAACGGAACGTGAAACCTAATTACAGCCTATCTGGTGAAACTACACAGAGACAGGAACAATCACCCACGAAATACACAGCGAAACCCAGGCTACCTAAATACGGTTCCCAATCAGAGACAACGAGAATCACCTGACTCTGATTGAGAACCGCCTCAGGCAGCCAAGCCTATGCAACACCCCTACTCAGCCGTAATCCCAATAATACAAAAACCCCAATACGAACCACAACATATAAACCGAAAACACAAAATACAATGACCAAGGCGTGACACTCTATTTATTCCCTGTCTCTATCTATTCCAGTCTCTATTTATTCCCTGTCTCTATCTATTCCCTATCTATATCTATTCCCTGTCTCTATTTATTCCCTGTCTCTATCTATTCCGGTCTCTATTTATTCCCTGTCTCTATCTATTCCCTATCTATATATATTCCCTGTCTCTATCTATTCCTGTCTCTATCTATTCCCTGACTCTATCTATTCCCTGTCTCTATCTATTCCCTGTCTCTATCTATTCCCTTACTCTATCTATTCCCTGTCTCTATCTATTCCTGTCTCTATCTATTCCATGTCTCTATTTATTCCCTGTCTCTATCTATTCCTGTCTCTTATCTAATCCCTGTCTCTATCTATTCCCTGTCTCTATCTATTCCCTGTCTCTATCTATTCCTGTCTCTATCTATTCCCTGTCTCTATCTATTCCTGTCTCTATCTATTCCCGTCTCTATCTATTCCCTGACTCTATCTATTCCCTGTATCTATCTATTCCTTGTCTCTATCTATTCCTGTCTCTATCTATTCCCTGTCTCTATCTATTCCTGTCTCTATTTATTCCCTGTCTCTATCTACTCCCTGACTCTATCTATTCCTGTCTCTATCTATTCCTGTCTCTATTTATTCACTGTCTCTATCTATTCCCTGTCTCTATGTATTACTTTCTATTATATATTCCCTGTCTCTATCTATTCCCTGTCTCTATCTACCCCTGTCTCTATCTATTCCCTGTCTCTATCTATCCCTGTCTCTATTTATTCACTGTCTCTATCTATTCCCTGTCTCTATGTATTACTTTCTATTATATATTCCCTGTATTTTATCTGTTCCCTGTTTCTATCTATTCCTTGTCTCTATCTATTCCTGTCTCTATTTATTCACTGTCTCTATCTATTCCCTGTCTCTATCTATCCCTGTCTCTATCTATTCCTGTCTTTTATCTATTCCCTGTCTCTATCTATTCCTTGTCTCTATCCATTCTGGTCTCTGTCTATATCTATTCACTATCTATTCCCTGTCTCAATCTATTCCTGTCTCTATATATTCCCTGTCTCTATTTATTCCGTCTCTATCTATTACTGTCCTGAAGCACAGATTAGTCCTGGTTGGTACAAACCCAAACAGTTTAGCTATGCCTGTGTGTTTGTATTCTCCCTGTCTTTGTCTGATTCCAATGTTCTCTCCAAGGATCTATAAAGGTTATTCATTAACTGAATTGTATCCCCCCTTCTCTCTCCTCTCTCTCTCTTCTCAATTCAATTCAATTCAAGGGCTTTATTGGCATGGGAAACATGTGTTAACATTGCCAAAGCAAGTGAGGTAGATAATATATAAAGTGAATATATAAAGTGAAATAGATGGGGGAGTTGTAACTGTTACAGCTATAGTAACAGTATGGTCCTAGACAGTATCAACACAGCCACCAACCCTCTCAAGATGAGTCTAATGGACGTCTCCAAGATCTTCTCTCTGCTTCAGCCCAAGGAAGAGGATGAGGAGGACAATGAGCATGGCCAGGTACAGCCAATGAGCTTGCAGTGCTTTGTAACTTAGCAACCTATCACTGAGACAGCATCAGTAGACGTGCACAGCATCAGAGGGTGTGACTTCCAAGTCTACATGGGTGTGATCTAACCAGGGTCGTATTCATAAGGACATCATTTACAAATGACAAGCTTATTTTATTGAACAAGTTCAGATAGTACCTCCCTGCTTCAGTTTTTTTGTGTTTTGAGTGTAGTGAATACCACCCAGCAGTGCAGCCCAATAACACTGTGTGTATGGTGGAGGTATAAGCGGAAGTATAATACTGCTCTGTTCCCCAGGCTCTGAACCAGGCAGTGAGCAGTGATGACGTGGTGGTGTTAGCTGAGCTGTTGTCCCAGGAGAGCTACAGAAAGTCTATCAACAGCAGAAGCGGCTGGGGGATCCCTGTTACCCCCCTACGGACTGCCGCAGCACACGGACACCTGAGGTGTCTGGAACTCCTGCTGGAGCACGGAGCGGAGGTGAGATATGGCGATAGAGTACTTTGGACTAGCTTCTCGTACCCCGACGCCTACTCCTGACATGGACTAAAAAATCCTGGTTTAATTTAGTCTGCACTTTTAGAGTTAAGGTTGATTCAAACAACAGTCATTTACTCTATGTTACTGTAAAAGCCTGTTGTGACAGCTGCTGATGGAAAAATGGCTTTAGAAATAAATGTGATTTAACCTATTGATTCATTATTGTTTGGTGATTGATTGGTTTTGCAGGTGGACAGTCTAGATGTGAAGGCCCAGACCCCTCTGTTTACAGCGGTCAGTGGTAAACACCTGGACTGTGTTGTGGTCTTACTGAAGGCTGGAGCCGACCCCAACGGCAGCCCGTACAACAACTGTTCCCCGGTGCTGACCGCCGCCCGCGAAGGAGACGTGGAGGTCCTCAGGGAGCTGCTTCAGTTTGGAGCCGAGGTCGACGTCTGGCCCAAAGTCCCTGAGTGGGCCTCCAACGCCACAGCCTGCAGGGGACCCCTGTACATATCCGCTGTATATGGACACCTGGACTGTTTCAAGCTGCTGCTGCTCCACGGGGCTAATCCTGACTATAACTGTAAGTCAGAGAAGATGCTGGCCAGGATCAAGCAGCCCAAGACGGTGCTGGAGATGTGTCTCAGGTATGGCTGTGGAGTGGAATACATACAGCTGCTCATAGACTTTGGGGCAGACGTGTATCTGCCCACGCTGATTATTGACAAGACCACCAAGCAGAACGAGGCGGTGGCTCTGCTGCTCAAGGAGAGAGGTGAGAACATCACACACACTTGTTTTACTTTTGTATCATATTTGTGAAACAGTTGTTTCATATTTGTTAAAGAGTTATTATACATTCGTTACATTTGTTGCACATAAGTTATACATTTGTTACATATTGTACTGTCACATATTCAGTCTGTTTTGTAACTCTAATTGATTGATGGTTGTTAATGATGAGAACATTGGAGACATTCTCGTATTTCATTGAATTAACTAGAACCTCCCCTGTGTTTTATTTCCAGTTTGTCCCAATACTCTGATGTCACTGACACGGCTTGCGATTCGGAGACACCTCCCCGTGGTTAATAAAATGACGTCCATAGACCGCTTGGACATTCCCCAGATACTGAGGAACTACCTGAAACATCTCACATGACCTCTATCTCCTGACCTCTGAACTCTGCATGAAGATGATGTCACAAATGGATACGCTATATGGCTGTGTCTCAATAGTCTACAGGGGATTCCTCTGCTTCATCTCCACTGTTCTGAAAACACATGTTAGGTGAAACAATATGGAGGGTGATTTCTGAAAAACTTTCAAAAAAAAGTGCAACAATTTCATACCATCCTCTTCTGTCTCTACTGAGTGCATCATGGGCTGCAAAGTCCAGTTTGTTCTGTTTCTATTGTAGGTGTGAATAATAATTATGCCAAGTTTGTCTTTGAATAGCTGTAGAGGTTGAATTAGAATAAACATGTTTATTTAACTTATTCTCTGTGATTGAATTCAGCAAATGTTTGGTAAATGTAATCATTGGAAATTGGTTGAAGAATGCTGAAACCATGGTGAAGACAATGCCCTCTCTTCTTGGACAGTTATATAAGTGCACAGAGCTTCAGGAGAAACCTTTAGTAAGTGTAAAACTACGAGTAACCACTAGGTGTCACACTACCACTGTAGATGTATTCTCCATCTTTCGTCGAGCTAAAAACAATGTCATTTGTGGAATCTTGCTGGCATTAGGAGTGTCCTTGCTGATAGCTCAGCGACACAGTATGGTGTAGTGCATCAAACCAGGTTCAAACCCAGTCAGTCACTGGAGCAGCAAACAAACAGGGAAACAAGACATTGCCTTATTTGAACAGAAGGATTAGTACACAGACAGGATATTACATCACATTACAGGATAAGGATATCCTGTCGAACGTCCACATTGACCTTAGAACACAGTTCAGTATATAGAGGTTTTAATTTCAACAGAAGTACAGTTATATCAATGTGGTTCAGTTTTTACAGAGAAATACAACGTAATAATTCCCAGTGCTCTTTGATTACATCAAAACATATACATAGACTTCTCCACGATCCCCATTCACAGTTTCAGGATTTGAATAGGCATTACTTAGTTTCAGGGTTGTTTTTTTCCATTTCTACAACAAATCAAAACAAACCTAATCGAAGGCCAGAGAGAAAATATATGTTCCTGCTATTTGTACTGTACAAACATGGTGATGACATTTCAGACTGACAGATAAAATAGAATTCATACCAGAGTCCAACCCCCCCCCCATTCTAGATGGCAATGTGAATGTACAGTGAATAGCCTAATAGCTCCAACTAAACTTATTACTTGTCTTGTTACCTGTTTCAGTGTCCATACATTAGTACCCTGATTGTTCTGAAACCACATACTACTGTATAACCAACTAGAGAAAAGCAACAAGGATTTGTAATGATGACTGTGTGTATGTCCCAAATGGTACCCTATTCCCTGTTTAGTGCACTACATTTGACGAGGGCCCATGGGGACTATATAGGGAATAGGATGCCATTTGGGACGAAACCAGTGCATCATATGTATCATGGCTGCTACAGATTCCTCCTTCCTTCCAGCCCTAAATATAGACTCACCCGGCCAACAACAGACACCCGGCCAACAACAGACACCCGGCCAACAACAGACACCCGGCCAACAACAGACACCCGGCCAACAACAGACACCCGGCCAACAACAGAATCAAGGGCTTATTCTGTCAATGACTAAAACAACAACATTAATATCAACATAATACACAATATTACATTTCATAAATATTTGTGATAATATTGGAAGGAAAATAAATAGTGTCTCCAAAATGCACCTCAAAGAATCCATAACTGTGTTGAGTAGAGCTGCTGCCATGAATAAACGGCGTACATGACTGTATTCTGGACCATGGTTACATATAGCTCCTCCTACCACGTTTCTGATTGGTTCAGCATAAATACATGCGAACACCATGAACAGCAGCTAAATCTCCTATGTGGTGTGCCGATGCCATAGAAAATGACCCATTTACCTTGAATCTGCTCTGTAGGAGTGGTAGGATATTCTATCAATAGTCAGTGTGTGGCAGAGAACTAACTGATCAAATGAACACATGATTTATCAAAGTATAAACTAGAGTCCAGTGTTATGTTAATGTCTTAACCACCAATCAATTAATTATTGATTGATAGCAAACCACAATCAAGTGTTATAATATTATGACTAAGGCATGTCTGTGGATTCATATTCTACTGTTGTCTGCCATGAATACATATAATCCCTTGAGAGAGGGAAACAGAATATTATGGCCTAGAGAAATCATCATATCATTACATGGAATGAAACAGTGGAAGGTTGTAAAATAATGGCAAACACGTTGGTTGTTAAAAGAGAAAACAAAATCTTCAAAGAAGATGTGTCATGCAGAACTCTGAATGTCATAAAACACCATGATATGATGATAATGATCTACCTGGTACTGAGGCTAGAACTGGGTCTCTGGTACTGAGGATAGAACTGGGTCTCTGGTACTGAGGATAGAACTGGGTCTCTGGTACTGAGGATAGAACTGGGTCTCTGGTACTGAGGATAGAACTGGGTCTCTGGTACTGAGGATAGAACTGGGTCTCTGGTACTGAGGATAGAACTGGGTCTCTGGTACCGAAGCTAGAACTGGGTCTCTGGTACTGAGGCTAGAACTGGGTCTCTGGTACTGAGGATAGAACTGGGTCTCTGGTACTGAGGATAGAACTGGGTCTCTGGTACTGAGGATAGAACTGGGTCTCTGGTACTGAGGATAGAACTGGGTCTCTGGTACTGAGGATAGAACTGGGTCTCTGGTACTGAGGATAGAACTGGGTCTCTGGTACTGAGGATAGAACTGGGTCTCTGGTCTCTGGTACTGAGGCTAGAACTGGGTCTCTGGTACTGAGGCTAGAACTGGGTCTCTGGTACTGAGGTACTGGGGGTACTGAGGAAGAACTGGGTCTCTGGTACTGAGGATAGAACTGGGTCTCTGGTACTGAGGATAGAACTGGGTCTCTGGTACTGAGGCTAGAACTGGGTCTCTGGTACTGAGGATAGAACTGGGTCTCTGGTACTGAGGCTAGAACTGGGTCTCTGGTACTGAGGATAGAACTGGGTCTCTGGTACTGAGGATAGAACTGGGTCTCTGGTACTGAGGATAGAACTGGGTCTCTGGTACTGAGGATAGAACTGGGTCTCTGGTACTGAGGATAGAACTGGGTCTCTGGTACTGAGGATAGAACTGGGTCTCTGGTACTGAGGATAGAACTGGGTCTCTGGTACTGAGGATAGAACTGGGTCTCTGGTACTGAGGCTAGAACTGGGTCTCTGGTACTGAGGATAGAACTGGGTCTCTGGTACTGAGGATAGAACTGGGTCTCTGGTACTGAGGATAGAACTGGGTCTCTGGTACTGAGGATAGAACTGGGTCTCTGGTACTGGGTCTCTGGTAGGGCTAGAACTGGGTCTCTGGTACTGAGGATAGAACTGGGTCTCTGGTACTGAGGCTAGAACTGGGTCTCTGGTACTGAGGATAGAACTGGGTCTCTGGTACTGAGGATAGAACTGGGTCTCTGGTACTGAGGCTAGAACTGTGTCTCTGGTACTGAGGATAGAACTGGGTCTCTGGTACTGAGGCTAGAACTGGGTCTCTGGTACTGAGGATAGAACTGGGTCTCTGGTACTGAGGCTAGAACTGGGTCTCTGGTACTGAGGCTAGAACTGTGTCTCTGGTACTGAGGATAGAACTGGGTCTCTGGTACTGAGGCTAGAACTGTGTCTCTGGTACTGAGGATAGAACTGGGTCTCTGGTACCGAGGCTAGAACTGTGTCTCTGGTACTGAGGATAGAACTGGGTCTCTGGTACTGAGGCTAGAACTGTGTCTCTGGTACTGAGGATAGAACTGGGTCTCTGGTACCGAGGCTAGAACTGTGTCTCGGGTACTGAGGATAGAACTGGGTCTCTGGTACTGAGGCTAGAACTGTGTCTCTGGTACTGAGGATAGAACTGGGTCTCTGGTACTGAGGCTAGAACTGTGTCTCTGGTACTGAGGATAGAACTGGGTCTCTGGTACCGAGGCTAGAACTGTGTCTCGGGTACTGAGGATAGAACTGGGTCTCTGGTACTGAGGATAGAACTGGGTCTCTGGTACCGAGGCTAGAACTGGGTCTCTGGTATCGAGGCTAGAACTGGGTCTCTGGTACTGAGGCTAGAACTGTGTCTCTGGTACTGAGGATAGAACTGGGTCTCTGGTACTGAGGCTAGAACTGGGTCTCTGGTACTGAGGCTAGAACTGGGTCTCTGGTACTGAGGCTAGAACTGGGTCTCTGGTACTGAGGATAGAACTGGGTCTCTGGTACTGAGGATAGAACTGGGTCTCTGGTACTGAGGCTAGAACTGTGTCTCTGGTACTGAGGATAGAACTGGGTCTCTGGTACCGAGGATAGAACTGTGTCTCTGGTACTGAGGATAGAACTGGGTCTCTGGTACTGAGGCTAGAACTGTGTCTCTGGTACTGAGGATAGAACTGGGTCTCTGGTACCGAGGCTAGAACTGTGTCTCTGGTACTGAGGATAGAACTGGGTCTCTGGTACTGAGGATAGAATTGGGTCTCTGGTACCGAGGCTAGAACTGTGTCTCTGGTACTGAGGATAGAACTGGGTCTCTGGTACCGAGGCTAGAACTGTGTCTCTGGTACTGAGGATAGAACTGGGTCTCTAGTACTGAGGATAGAACTGGGTCTCTGGTACTGAGGATAGAACTGGGTCTCTGGTACCGAGGCTAGAACTGGGTCTCTGGTACTGAGGATAGAACTGGGTCTCTGGTACCGAGGCTAGAACTGGGTCTCTGGTACTGAGGCTAGAACTGCGTCTCTGGTACTGAGGCTAGAACTGGTTCTCTGGTACTGAGGATCGAACTGGGTCTCTGGT
The DNA here is from genome assembly GCF_023373465.1 of Oncorhynchus keta. Lineage (NCBI taxonomy): Eukaryota > Metazoa > Chordata > Actinopteri > Salmoniformes > Salmonidae > Oncorhynchus > Oncorhynchus keta. The sequence continues at coordinate 74,642,734 of NC_068424.1, forward strand.
ACTGAGGCTAGAACTGGGTCTCTGGTACTGAGGATAGAACTGGGCCTCAAATGGCACCTTCTTCCCTTTACAGTGCCCTACTTTTGAACAGGAGCCTTGGAGCTCTGGTCCAAAGTAGTGCATTATATTGGGGATTATGTTGTCATTTGACATTCAAACTAGAACTGAAGCAACACTGTTGGCAGTCTCCAACGGAAATACTAATATTGTAACATAATATATGATTTGTTGTTTATACAGTATGGACAAGTAGTTAGCTGCTAGTCACAGGTAGTACGCCTGTTCTGTCTGTTTCCTCACCATTTTATGTCAGTTAGCTTCTCTAAAATGTGGAAGTTGAACTGGAAAATTAAAAAGTAATGTAAATAAACCAAATACTGACTAACTATATAATCATCTCCCACCATTCAGTCAAACCCCCTACGTCTTTCATTAATACACTGAGGAGATCAATAGGAAAATGTATTAAAATCTAAATGAACTGATTTAATCTACATTTAATTTTACCTCTACGGGATCGATTGAGCTAACACAGGCTAATGGGATTAGCATGAGGTTGTAAGTAACAAGAACATTTCCCAGGACATAGACATATCTGATATGGGCAGAAAGTTTAAATTCTTGTTAATCTTACTTCACTGTCTAATTTACAGTAGCTGTTACAGTGAAATAATACCTTGCTATTCTTTGAGGAGAGTGGACAGTTATGAACTTGAAAATGTATCAATAAACCAATTAGGCACATTTGGGCAGACTCGATACAACATTTTGAACAGAAATGCAATGGTTCATTGGTTCAATCTAAAACTTTGCACATACACTGCTGCCATCTAGTGGCCAAAATCAAAATCATACCAAACCTGGAATAATACATTATGGCCTTTCTCTTGCATTTCAAATATGATGAAAAAAAAGCATGTTTTTTTCTTTGAATTATCTTTTACCACATACAATGTGTTATATTCTCCTACATTCATTTCACATTTACACAAACTTCAAAGTGTTTCCTTTCAAATGGTACCAAGAATATGCATATCCTTGCTTCAGGTCCTGTGCTAAAAGCAGTTAGATTTGGGTATGTCATTTTAGGCGAAAATGTAGGTTTTAGATAGTCTTAGGATTCGTCAGGCAAAAAGAGTGAAATGTCCCTGATATTCAACAGATGCTCTGGTACTACAATAATAATTTGGGGGTTTGTTAGGGGGTAAATGCACCAGTCAAGCACAACAACCTCCGCTCACATGGAAACAGCCTGACCTATCCTGGAATACACACTGCATATGTGAGCAGAGGTTGTTGTGCTTGACTGGTGTATTTAGAGATATTTAGAAGGATATTCTGAGTGATATTTAGAGTGATATTCAGTTTGGCTCCCAGGCTCCTGCCCTTCATGTTTCTGTCTGTCTGGTTTCTCTAACACTGGGAATCCCCACTCGCAGGCACAGAGCATCCCAAATGGCACCCTATTCCTTATATAGTGCACTGCTTTTGGCCAGAGACCTATAGGGAATTGGTCCTTCTGTAGCTCAGTTGGTAGAGCATGGCACTTGTAACGCCAGGGTAGTGGGTTCCACCACCCATACGAGACCTATGACTGGGATAAAGCGTCTGGTTTCCCATTTGGGACGGCCCAGAAAGACGAGAAGTCCTACACTGGAGTGGGAAAGAGAATACATGCCTGAATCATCGTTGCTGCATGAATATATCCAGTAATCACTAGTGGGACGCTGGAAGGCACTGTTAGGGCATCTCTGTTAGATAGCATCTCTGTTACGGCATCTCTGTTAGATAGCATCTCTGTTATGGCATCTCTGTTAGATAGCATATCTGTTATGGCATCTCTGTTAGATAGCATCTCTGTTTTATAGCATCTCTGTTTGGGTATCTCTGTTAGATAGCATCTCTGTTACGGCATCTCTGTTAGATAGCATCTCTGTTTTATAGCATCTCTGTTTGGGTATCTCTGTTAGATAGCATCTCTGTTACGGCATCTCTGTTAGATAGCATCTCTGTTACGGCATCTCTGTTAGATAGCATATCTGTTATGGCATCTCTGTTAGATAGCATCTCTGTTAGATAGCATCTCTGTTTGGGTATCTCTGTTAGATAGCATCTCTGTTAGGGTATCTCTGTTAGATAGCATCTCTGTTAGATAGCATCTCTGTTTGGGTATCTCTGTTAGATAGCATCTCTGTTAGGGTATCTCTGTTAGATAGCATCTCTGTTAGATAGCATCTCTGTTTGGGTATCTCTGTTAGATAGCATCTCTGTTAGATAGCATCTCTGTTTGGGTATCTCTGCTAGATAGCATCTCTGTTAGGGTATCTCTGTTAGATAGCATCTCTGTTTGGGTATCTCTGTTAGATAGCATCTCTGTTACGGCATCTCTGTTAGATAGCATCTCTGCTAGATAGCATCTCTGTTTGGGTATCTCTGTTAGATAGCATCTCTGTTAGAGTATATCTGTTAGATAGCATCTCTGTTAGATAGCATCTCTGTTTGGGTATCTCAGTTAGATAGCCTCTCTGTTAGGGCATTTAACATGTCTGTTAGGGTATATCTGTTAGATAGCATCTCTGTTAGATAGCATCTCTGTTAGATAGCATCTCTTTTAGGGCATCACTGTCAGGGCATCTCTGTTAGATAGCATCTCTGTTAGGGCATTTCTGTTAGATAGCATCTCTGTTAGATAGCATCTCTGTTAGATAGCATCTCTGTTAGATAGCATCTCTGTTAGATCGCATCTCTGTTAGGGCATCTCTGTTAGATAGCATCTCTGTTAGATAGCATCTCTGTTAGGGTATCTCTGTTAGATAGCATCTCTGTTAGATAGCATCTCTGTTAGATAGCATCTCTGTTAGATAGCATCTCTGTTTGGGTATCTCTGTTAGATAGCATCTCTGTTAGGCTATCTCTGTTAGATAGCATCTCTGTTAGATAGCATCTCTGTTTGGGTATCTCTGTTAGATAGCATCTCTGTTAGGGTATCTCTGTTAGATAGCATCTCTGTTAGATAGCATCTCTGTTTGGGTATCTCTGTTAGATAGCATCTCTGTTTGGGTATCTCTGTTAGATAGCATCTCTGTTTGGGTATCTCTGTTAGATAGCATCTCTGTTAGATAGCATCTCTGTCTGGGTATCTCTGCTAGATAGCATCTCTGTTAGGGTATCTCTGTTAGATAGCATCTCTGTTTGGGTATCTCTGTTAGATAGCATCTCTGTTACGGCATCTCTGTTAGATAGCATCTCTGCTAGATAGCATCTCTGTTTGGGTATCTCTGTTAGATAGCATCTCTGTTAGAGTATATCTGTTAGATAGCATCTCTGTTAGATAGCATCTCTGTTTGGGTATCTCTGTTAGATAGCCTCTCTGTTAGGGTATCTCTATTAGATAACATGTCTGTTAGGGTATATCTGTTAGATAGCATCTCTGTTAGATAGCATCTCTGTTAGATAGCATCTCTTTTAGGGCATCACTGTCAGGGCATCTCTGTTAGATAGCATCTCTGTTAGGGCATTTCTGTTAGATAGCATCTCTGTTAGATAGCATCTCTGTTAGATAGCATCTCTGTTAGATCGCATCTCTGTTAGATCGCATCTCTGTTAGGGCATCTCTGTTAGATAGCATCTCTGTTAGGGCATCTCTGTTAGATAGCATCTCTGTTAGATAGCATCTCTGTTAGATAGCATCTCTGTTAGGGCATCTCTGTTAGATAGCATCTCTGTTAGATAGCATCTCTGTTAGGGCATCTCTGTTAGATAGCATCTCTGTTAGATAGCATCTCTGTTAGATCGCATCTCTGTTAGATAGCATCTCTGTTAGATAGCATCTCTGTTAGATAGCATCTCTGTTAGGGCATCTCTGTTAGATAGCATCTCTGTTAGATAGCATCTCTGTTAGATAGCATCTCTGTTAGGGCATCTCTGTTAGATAGCATCTCTGTTAGATAGCATCTCTGTTAGATAGCACCTCTGTTAGGGCATCTCTGTTAGATAGCATCTCTGTTAGATAGCATCTCTGTTAGGGCATCTCTGTTAGATAGCATCTATGTTAGGGCACAGTTAGATTGTGTCCCAAATGGCACCCTATTCCCTACTTTTGACCATGGGCACTGGTCAAAAGTATTGCACTGTATATGGTATAGGGTGCCATTTGGGATGCATATTTGTTAGGACACAGTTAGATCAGAGATAGTCTTTTATTCCAACCCTGCAGGCTTTTGTTCCAGCCCTGCTCTAACACACCTGATTCAAGATAATCACGGTCTTGGGGACCAGCTGGTTAGTAGAGTCTGGTGTGTAGGTGCAGGGTTGGAATAAAATCAAACGGGAGGCTATCTCTCCAGGAGGAGGGTATCTCTCCAGGAGGAGGGTAACTTTCCAGGAGGAGGGAATCTCTCCAGGAGGAAGGTATCTCTCCAGGAGGAAAGTATCTCTCCAGGAGGAAGGTATCTCTCCAGGAGGAAAGTATCTCTCCAGGAGGAAAGTATCTCTCCAGGAGGAAGGTATCTCTCCAGGAGGAGGGCATCTTTCCAGGAGGAAGGTATCTCTCCAGGAGGAGGTTAACTTTCCAGGAGGAAAGTATCTCTCCAGGTGGAAGGTATCTCTCCAGGAGGAGGGTAACTTTCCAGGAGGAGGGTATCTCTCCAGGTGGAGGGTATCTCTCCAGGTGGAGGGTATCTTTCCAGGAGGAGGGTTGGCCACCCTGATCTAAAGCAATCATTCTAGGAACACTTTCTAGAGATACCAGGAATCAAATCATCCATTTATCACTTTTGTTTTACTGAAATGAAAAAACATAAATTACACACCATACAAATAAAATCTAAATGATTTCTTCTTCAATAATTAATTTATATAGGGCCTATGAGAAGGCAAACAAATTACATAAAACTATATAATAATTGTTTTATATCACATTGTCGTGAGTTTTGTAGATACAATGATATATCACATTGCACAAGTTGGCATACTGTATTTGATTTCCATCAACTGGTATCATCTGATAAAAAATCTGTTTCTGAATTTGTGTCTAAGTATGAACATCGCTTCCATTAATATGACAGAGTTGATCATTAATATGACAGTTGATCATTAATATGACAGATAGATGAACTTAAATTCAAACGTTGAAACAGGAAAACAAAGACCTATAAACAGAGACATCCAGTGGATATTTCTCTCTAGTTTACAACATTCTCACCCTTAAAAAACATTGACCTTTTAGGAGATGCTCTTCTACAGAGCAACTTTCAGTCGTGAGTGGATACATTTTCATACCAGTCCACCAAGGGAATCAAACCCACAACCCTGGCATTACATGCACCATGCTCTACCAACTGAGCCACATCAGAACTTGAAGTGAAACCCGACACCAGTTGATATCAGTGGAGGCTGCTGATGGGGAGGATGGCTCATAATAATGTCTGGAACGGCGTCAATGGAATGGTATCAAACACATGGAAACCATGGAAACCATGGAAACCATGGAAACCACGTGTTTGATGTGTTTGATACCATTCCATTGACGCCGTTCCAGACATTATTATGAGCCGTCCTCCCCATCAGCAGCCTCCACTGGTTGATACCATCTCCAATAGTGTAGTATTCTTACTAATGTCTAAAACAAGGTATCACACAACTGTATGGTTGGCTCTGCTTCCTCAACATATGCAGAATTGAAAAAAAAACGAGAAAAAACCTATTTGCTTCATTGTGAATGTTAATTATTCGACAGCTGAACAAAATGAAAAAAATAAAATGATCTGTCATATAATTTTGTCATTTCTGTCATGGAATTAGATGATATGTGTTCGTCCGATCAGACAGACAGGTGAGACAGACAGGCATTCTACCTGTCTACAGCTCAGTACTCAGACAGACAGACATTCTACCTGTCTACAGCTCAGTACTCAGACAGACAGACATTCTACCTGTCTACAGCTCAGTACTCAGACAGACAGACATTCTACCTGTCTACAGCTCAGTACTCAGACAGACAGACATTCTACCTGTCTACAGCTCAGTACTCAGACAGACAGACATTCTACCTGTCTACAGCTCAGTACTCAGGCAGACAGACATTCTACCTGTCTACAGCTCAGTACTCAGGCAGACAGACATTCTACCTGTCTACAGCTCAGTACTCAGACAGACAGACATTCTACCTGTATACAGCTCAGTACTCAGACAGACGGACATTCTACCTGTCTACAGCTCAGTACTCAGACAGACATTCTACCTGTCTACAGCTCAGTACTCAGGCAGACAGACATTCTACCTGTCTACAGCGCAGTACTCAGGCAGACAGACATTCTACCTGTCTACAGCTCAGTACTCAGGCAGACAGACATTCTACCTGTCTACAGCTCAGTACTCAGGCAGACAGACATTCTACCTGTCTACAGCTCAGTACTCAGACAGACAGACATTCTACCTGTCTACAGCTCAGTACTCAGGCAGACAGACATTCTACCTGTCTACAGCGCAGTACTCAGGCAGACAGACATTCTACCTGTCTACAGCTCAGTACTCAGGCAGACAGACATTCTACCTGTCTACAGCGCAGTACTCAGGCAGACAGACATTCTACCTGTCTACAGCTCAGTACTCAGGCAGACAGACATTCTACCTGTCTACAGCTCAGTACTCAGGCAGACAGACATTCTACCTGTCTACAGCTCAGTACTCAGGCAGACAGGTGAGACAAACAGACATTCTACTGGTCTACATCTTAGTACTCAGACAGACAGGAACATGAAACCCTTTGTGACCCAACAGCCAGCCTCTGTGGATGGACGCAATGATTATACCCTGTCAACAGTGTTTGGTGCGTAGTAGATAATGTAAATGTTGTATTGATGTTACGGCTATTGATTATTTCCCTGACCTGCCGTAATATCATGGATAATGGCAGACATCAAATTAGATGTCTAACCTCATTAAACAAAAACATAGTCAGATAGAAGGGAGGGAACAGAAAGAGGGAGACAACTAAGATAGAGGGAAAAGAGACAGAGAGAGGGGAAAGAGACAGAGAGAGGGGAAAGAGACAGAGAGAGGGGAAAGAGACAGAGAGGGGAAAGAGACAGAGAGAGGGGAAAGAGACAGAGAGAGGGGAAAGAGACAGAGAGAGGGGAAAGAGCGAGATATGACAGATATAGAGGGGAATGGGGATTGAGAAGAGAGAAAGAGAGAGGGAGGGAGGGAGAGAGAGAGAGGGGAGAGAGAGGAGAAGATGGTAAAGAGAGAGAAAGAAAGGGAATAAAGAAAAACACAAAGCAGCTAGAGAAATAGACAGAGTGAAGAGAGAGAGAGAGAGAGATAGACAGAGGGTAAAGAGAAGATAGAGAGAGAGAGAGAGAGAGAGAGAGAGATAGACAGAGGGTAAAGAGAAGAGAGAGAGAGAGAGAGACAGAGGGTAAGAGAGAGAGATAGATAGACAGAGGAAAGAGAGAGAGATAGATAGACAGAGGGTAAAGAGAAGAGGGAGAGAGAGAGAGATAGACAGAGGGTAAAGAGAAGAGGGAGAGAGAGAGAGAGAGATAGACAGAGGGTAAAGAGAAGAGAGAGAGAGATAGACAGAGGGTAAAGAGAAGAGAGAGAGAGAGAGAGATAGAGAGAGGGTAAAGAGAAGAGAGAGAGAGAGAGAGATAGACAGAGGGTAAAGAGAAGAGAGAGAGAGAGATAGACAGAGGGTAAAGAGAAGAGAGAGAGAGAGAGATAGACAGAGGGTAAAGAGAAGAGAGAGAGAGAGAGAGAGAGAGATAGACAGAGGGTAAAGAGAGAGAGAGAGAGATAGACAGAGGGTAAAGAGAAGAGAGAGAGAGAGATAGACAGAGGGTAAAGAGAAGAGAGAGAGAGAGAGAGAGAGATAGACAGAGGGTAAAGAGAAGAGAGAGAGAGAGAGAGATAGACAGAGGGTAAAGAGAAGAGAGAGAGATAGATAGACAGAGGGTAAAGAGAAGAGAGAGAGAGATAGACAGAGAAAGAGAGAGAGAGATAGACAGAGGGTAAAGAGAAGAGAGAGAGAGATAGACAGAGGGTAAAGAGAAGAAAGAGAAGAGAGATAGATAGACAGAGGGTAAAGAAGAGAGAGAGAGAGATAGATAGACAGAGGGTAAAGAGAAGAGAGAGAGAGATAGACAGAGGGAGAGAGAGAGAGAGAGAGAGAGAGAGACAGAGGGAAAGAGAGAGAGAGAGAGATAGACAGAGGGTAAAGAGAGAGAGAGAGGAGAGAGATAGACAGAGGGTAAAGAGAGAGAGAGAGAGAGAGATAGACAGAGGAGAGAAGAGAGAGAGAGAGAGACAGAGGGTAAAGAGAGAGAGAGAGAGAGAGAGAGGATAGACAGAGGAAAGAAAGAGGGAGAGAGAGAGATAGACAGAGGGTAAAGAGAAGAGGGAGGAGAGAGAGAGAGATAGACAGAGGGTAAAGAGAAGAGAGAGAGAGAGAGAGATAGACAGAGGGTAAAGAGAGAGATAGACAGAGGGTAAAGAGAGGAGAGAGAGAGATAGACAGAGGGTAAAGAGAGAGAGAGAGAGATAGACAGAGGGTAAAGAGAAGAGGAGAGAGAGATAGACAGAGGGTAAAGAGAAGAGAGAGAGAGATAGACAGAGGGTAAAGAGAAGAGGGAGAGAGAGAGAGAGATAGATAGACAGAGGGTAAAGAGAAGAGGGAGAGAGAGAGATAGATAGATAGACAGAGGGTAAAGAGAAGAGGGAGAGAGAGAGAGAGATAGATAGAGAGGGTAAAGAGAAGAGAGAGAGAGAGAGACAGAGGGTAAAGAGAAGAGAGAGAGAGAGAGGGAGAGAGAGAGAGATAGACAGAGGGAAAGAGAGAGAGAGAGAGAGAGATAGATAGACAGAGGGATAGAAGAGAAGGGTAGAGAGAGAGAGAGAGATAGATAGACAGAGGGTAAAGAGAAGAGGGAGAGAGAGAGAGATAGACAGAGGAAAGAGAAAGGGAGAGAGAGAGAGAGAGATAGACAGAGGGTAAAGAGAAGAGAGAGAGAGAGAGAAAGAGAAGGGAGAAACATAGACAGAGGGTAAAGAGAGGAGAAGAGATAGACAGACCTAAAGAGAATAGAGAGAGAGATGATTTCAGAGGGTAAAGAGAAGAGGGAGAGAACATAGATTCAGAGGGTAAAGATCAACACAAGAGAGAGATCTAGATAATCAGAGGGTAAAGAGGTAGGTGGACTCAGAGAGAGAGATAGATAGACAGAGGGTAAAGATGGAAAAGAGGGAGAGAGAGGGATAGATATTAAGACTTCAAATAGACAGAGGGTAAAGAGAAGAGGGAGAGAGAGAGAGATAGATAGAGGGTAAAGAGAAGAGGAAGAGAGAGATAGATAGACAGAGAAAGAGAATGAAGGAGAGAGAGAGATAGACAGAGGTGAAAGACAAACTCAGGAATGAAAGAAATAGATAGACAGAGGGTAAAGATTTTTCAAGAGAGAGATAGATAGACAGAGGGTAAAGAGAAGAGGGAGAGAGAGAGAGATAGATAGACGAGAGAGAGAATGAGAGAGAGAGATATGGTCTGACCAGTCTTTAATGGGACAGTCGTCAGTGATGCTGACGACAGAACTTCTGAGAAACATTAGAACCGGCCAACAGCTCTCCTGTCAGTCAAAGTGGCACCCCACCTACCAAACAATATAGGGAATAGGATGCCATTTCAGCCTCATGGTTGCAGTGCACACTCACAACAACATAATCCTCACAGACACACACATCAACACAACGCCTGTCATCTACACAATCATACTGTACTGTAGGTAGGTGGACTCACTAGTTCTGGTAAAGAAACATTAAATATGCTTACTTCAAATATGGAAAAGAGGCAGAGCCTGAAAAGAACCAAATAAAAGCGATCTCCATGAATCCAGGACATTCAGATGGCGATGGTGGGGTTGAGGGATGTGGTAGTAGATTCCTGTACAGTACAGTTCAGTATGGAACAGGAGTGTCTACTGAAGGAGAGAAGCATTGGAACTCAGAACCAAGAACAGTTAGAATGAAGTGAAGAAGTTAGAATCCATAGTTCTCCAGTCTCCTGGGTGACAACTCACAAACTCAGTCTCCACAATGAAACTCACAAATAAACATCATTGGTCCTTCTTCCAGTAGTTATTTTTTTGTCTTCAATTATTTTTCACAGGACAACGATGTAATCTTCCAAATATTTTAGTTTGAGTGTTTCTCAGAAAAAAATAGATGGTCCTTGGAAAGAGTCTGTTTCCCTATTTCTTAAAAGGTGTTAATCTAGTAAAATTGTTGTGCCAGAAAGGAGCCTGGCCTCGTTTGGATTGACTCAATTCAAAAACCTCTGCATGTGCCAAGTCCTTTGCTAGGTCATACTGTCCCAGGGGTAGGGTATTCCTGGGGAGGCGGGTAGGAGGGGGGCACGCACCTGTTCACACCTTGAAGGCAGGTGCAGAGTAGGGGGCAGGAAGGAGGGAACAGAGTAGGAGGCAGGAAGGAGGAAAAAGAGTAGGGGGCAGAAAGAAGGGAGCAGAGTAGGGGGCAGGAAGGAGGGAACAGAGTAGGAGGCAGGAAGGAGGGAACAGAGTAGGGGGCAGGAAGGAGGAAACAGAGTAGGGGGCAGGAAGGAGGGAACAGAGTAGGAGGCAGGAAGGAGGGAACAGATTAGGGGGCAGGAAGGAGGGAACAGAGTAGGGGGCAGGAAGGAGGGAACAGAGTAGGGGGCAGGAAGGAGGAAACAGAGTAGGGGGCAGGAAGGAGGGAACAGAGTAGGGGGCAGGAAGGAGGGAACAGAGTAGGGGGCAGGAAGGAGGGAACAGAGTAGGAGGCAGGAAGGAGGGAACAGATTAGGGGGCAGGAAGGAGGGAACAGAGTAGGGGGCAGGAAGGAGGGAACAGAGTAGGGGGCAGGAAGGAGGGAACAGAGTAGGGGGCAGGAAGGAGGGAACAGAGTAGGGGGCAGGAAGGAGGGAACAGAGTAGGGGGCAGGAAGGAGGAAACAGAGTAGGAGGGCAGGAAGGAGGGAACAGATTAGGGGGCAGGAAGGAGGGAACAGAGTAGGGGGCAGGAAGGAGGGAACAGAGTAGGGGGCAGGAAGGAGGGAACAGAGTAGGGGGCAGGAAGGAGGGAACAGAGTAGGGGGCAGGAAGGAGGGAACAGAGTAGGGGGCAGGAAGGAGGGAACAGAGTAGGGGAAGAGGCAAAGAGTGGGTGGAGAAGTGGATAACCAGAGAAACATGGTCAGTATTGCATCAGAAACAGAACATTGTACACAACATCTAGTCATGCTTTCACAACAAACAGGCAACTACAACTATGCACTACATTGTTCAGCTCTGTGTTACTATTGTAGCATGTAATATTATGATCGTATGATGATGCTTGAGGATGGAAAATACACATCTCTGTTCTAGTAATGACACAAGGGAGAACTAGAGATGCTATTCAAACAATCCTTGAATCAATAACATTCTTCCAGCACATATATGAAATCAGGCGTTTCCATTGATGAAGGAGAGTGCTATTCCTTCTTTGCTGATTATGTGTTTGATTGAATAGCACCCTAAGACTACCCAAAGTAAGAGCAATCAAAATAGATTTATAAGAATAGAAAGCTGCTGGACTACGATCTATGAGCATTACAACAACTACTCCACAGCCAATATAAAACTGTGAATAATCAATATTTGATGATGGAAAGTTTTAAAGTTGCCATGGCATCTTGAAAAACACAGTGTCCTTCGTATTTTTTAACTGATTATAGACACGGTTTCTCTATGGAGATCTTGGAGAGCCTTGAGAGTAAAATAGAACATACTAGATCAACATGCTCTAATGCCATTGGTAATTATAGTAGTCGTAGATTTCTTATCAGTTGCCATGGCATCTTGTTGCATTATCTCTACAGTAAACAAAACTCTAATGAATGATATACCTTTATCATTTTCAAACCATGTCCATAAAACAAGGCCCTCTTTCTCAAGATGATATCTAACAATGAATCTGAAAATTCAAGAGCAGTACTTCACCTTGTGCCAACCGTGTAATACACACAGTTACTGTCAAACCACGATGTAATACACACAGTTACTGTCAAACCACGATGTAATACACACACAGTTACTGTCAAACCACGATGTAATACACACACAGTTACTGTCAAACCACGATGTAATACACACACAGTTAATGTCAAACCACGATGTAATACACACACAGTTACTGTCAAACCACGATGTAATACACACAGTTACTGTCAAACCACGATGTAACACACACACAGTTAATGTCAAACCACGATGTAACACACACACAGTTACTGTCAAACCACGATGTAATACACACACAGTTAATGTCAAACCACGATGTAACACACACACAGTTACTGTCAAACCACGATGTAATACACACACAGTTACTGTCAAACCACAATGTAATACACACACAGTTACTGTCAAACCACGATGTAATACACACACTTACTGTCAAACCACGATGTAATACACACACAGTTAATGTCAAACCACGATGTAATACACACACAGTTACTGTCAAACCACGATGTAATACACACAGTTACTGTCAAACCACGATGTAACACACACACAGTTAATGTCAAACCACGATGTAACACACACACAGTTACTGTCAAACCACGATGTAATACACACACAGTTAATGTCAAACCACGATGTAACACACACACAGTTACTGTCAAACCACGATGTAATACACACACAGTTACTGTCAAACCACAATGTAATACACACACAGTTACTGTCAAACCACGATGTAATACACACACTTACTGTCAAACCACGATGTAATACACACAGTTACTGTCAAACCACGATGTAACACACACACAGTTACTGTCAAACCACGATGTAATACACACACAGTTACTGTCAAACCACGATGTAATACACACAGTTACTGTCAAACCACGATGTAACACACACACAGTTACTGTCAAACCACGATGTAATACACACACAGTTACTGTCAAACCACGATGTAATACACACACAGTTACTGTCAAACCACGATGTAACACACACACAGTTACTGTCAAACCACGATGTAATACACACACAGTTACTGTCAAACCACGATGTAATACACACACAGTTACTGTCAAACCACGATGTAACACACACACAGTTACTGTCAAACCACGATGTAATACACACACAGTTAATGTCAAACCACGATGTAATACACACACAGTTACTGTCAAACCACAAAGTAATACACACAGTTACTGTCAAACCACGATGTAATACACACAGTTACTGTCAAACCACGATGTAATACACACACAGTTAATGTCAAACCACGATGTAATACACACAGTTAATGTCAAACCACGATGTAATACACACAGTTAATGTCAAACCACGATGTAATACACACACAGTTACTGTCAAACCACGATGTAATACACACAGTTAATGTCAAACCACGATGTAATACACACAGTTAATGTCAAACCACGATGTAATACACACACAGTTAATGTCAAACCACGATGTAATACACACACAGTTACTGTCAAACCACGATGTAATACACACAGTTACTGTCAAACCACGATGTAATACACACAGTTAATGTCAAACCACGATGTAATACACACAGTTAATGTCAAACCACGATGTAATACACACACAGTTACTGTCAAACCACAAAGTAATACACACAGTTACTGTCAAACCACGATGTAACACACACACAGTTAATGTCAAACCACGATGTAATACACACACAGTTACTGTCAAACCACGATGTAATACACACACAGTTACTGTCAAACCACGATGTAATACACACACAGTTAATGTCAAACCACGATGTAATACACACACAGTTACTGTCAAACCACGATGTAACACACACACAGTTACTGTCAAACCACGATGTAATACACACACAGTTACTGTCAAACCACGATGTAACACACACACAGTTACTGTCAAACCACGATGTAATACACACACAGTTACTGTCAAACCACGATGTAATACACACACAGTTACTGTCAAACCACGATGTAATACACACAGTTACTGTCAAACCACGATGTAACACACACACAGTTACTGTCAAACCACGATGTAATACACACACAGTTAATGTCAAACCACGATGTAATACACACACAGTTACTGTCAAACCACGATGTAATACACACAGTTACTGTCAAACCACGATGTAATACACACAGTTACTGTCAAACCACGATGTAATACACACACAGTTACTGTCAAACCACGATGTAATACACACACAGTTAATGTCAAACCACGATGTAATACACACACAGTTACTGTCAAACCACAATGTAATACACACACAGTTACTGTCAAACCACGATGTAATACACACAGTTACTGTCAAACCACGATGTAATACACACACAGTTAATGTCAAACCACGATGTAACACACACACAGTACAGTACTGTGACACACCAAACCAAACACAGAACAACACAGTTCTGACACACATCTAGGGCTCTATTTTAACAAGCCTAACCCAGTGGTAAATCTCAGAGATGGCAGTAGCGCTATAGGTCAAAATATTTGTACTATTTTCACAGCCAGAATTATGAGTGCAGTAGCTGGCGGTGGGGTGAAAGGGCGGGGTTTTGACGAATAAACAACCTGTAGGTGTGACTAGGGCCTGGCCACTCACTGGCCAATCCATGTGTTCCATGGCTTAGTCTACTGCATGCATTTGTCTCGAGTTCTGGAAGTTATTGACGGTCTTTAAGTTCGGCTGGGGACATGGCATATTTTCCTCCTGGTCCATAATATATTGATACTACTACAGTTTACAGTATATTGATACAACGTTTATAGTATATTGACACCACTACAGTTTACAGTATATTGATACAACGTTTATAGTATATTGATACAACGTTTATAGTATATTGATACCACTACAGTTTACAGTATATTGATACAATGTTTATAGTATATTGACACCACTACAGTTTATAGTATATTGATACCACTACAGTTTACAGTATATTGATACAACGTTTATAGTATAATGACACCACTACAGCTTATAGTATATTGATACCACTACAGTTGATAGTATTTTGATACTAAAGTTTATAGTATGTTGATATTGCTACAGTTTATAGTATATTGATACTACAGTTTATAGTATAATGATACTACAGTTGATAGTATTGTGATACTACTACACTTTATAGTACGTATATTGACACTACTACCGTTCATAGTACATTGATACTCATCATCTGTTATGATGAGTCTAAAGGTACAAAACACACATCACATCAACAACGGAAAACAACACACATCCAACTGGCATTCTTTACACCTTCTGCATTTTCACTTCATGAAAACTATGATTTAATATTCACCATGCATAAAAGCCTCTGTCTTTTCATAGGTGTTTAGCAGTCTTTTGATTCACAAGTCTCTGCTGGAAAACTGTGTGTGACTCGACTTGACGCTTTTTGAACGGTTGTAAATCGATTTGAAAACAGAAAGCCGAAGATCAGGTCACAACATGGTGAGAGGCATAGGTAAAAGAGTGATGTGCGGTGTGTATTTACGGTAAAAGAGTGATGTGCGGTGTGTATTTACGGTAAAAGAGTGATGTGCGGTGTGTATTTACGGTAAAAGAGTGATGTGCGGTGTGTATTTACAGTAAAAGAGTGATGTGCGGTGTGTATTTACGGTAAAAGAGTGATGTGCGGTGTGTATTTACGGTAAAAGAGTGATGTGCGGTGTGTATTTACGGTAAAAGAGTGATGTGCGGTGTGTATTTACGGTAAAAGAGTGATGTGCGGTGTGTATTTACGGTAAAAGAGTGATGTGCGGTGTGTATTTACGGTAAAAGAGTGATGTGCGGTGTGTATTTACGGTAAAAGAGTGATGTGCGGTGTGTATTTACTGTAAAAGAGTGATGTGCGGTGTGTATTTATGGTAAAAGAGTGATGTGCGGTGTGTATTTACGGTAAAAGAGTGATGTGCGGTGTGTATTTACAGTAAAAGAGTGATGTGCGGTGTGTATTTACGGTAAAAGAGTGATGTGCGGTGTGTATTTACGGTAAAAGAGTGATGTGCGGTGTGTATTTACGGTAAAAGAGTGATGTGCGGTGTGTATTTACAGTAAAAGAGTGATGTGCGGTGTGTATTTACGGTAAAAGAGTGATGTGCGGTGTGTATTTACGGTAAAAGAGTGATGTGCGGTGTGTATTTACGGTAAAAGAGTGATGTGCGGTGTGTATTTACGGTAAAAGAGTGATGTGCGGTGTGTATTTACGGTAAAAGAGTGATGTGCGGTGTGTATTTACGGTAAAAGAGTGATGTGCGGTGTGTATTTACGGTAAAAGAGTGATGTGCGGTGTGTATTTACGGTAAAAGAAAGAGTGATGTGCGGTGTGTATTTACGGTAAAAGAGTGATGTGCGGTGTGTATTTACGGTAAAAGAGTGATGTGCGGTGTGTATTTACGGTAAAAGAGTGATGTGCGGTGTGTATTTACGGTAAAAGAGTGATGTGCGGTGTGTATTTACGGTAAAAGAGTGATGTGCGGTGTGTATTTACGGTAAAAGAGTGATGTGCGGTGTGTATTTACGGTAAAAGAGTGATGTGCGGTGTGTATTTACGGTAAAAGAGTGATGTGCGGTGTGTATTTACGGTAAAAGAGTGATGTGCGGTGTGTATTTACGGTAAAAGAGTGATGTGCGGTGTGTATTTACGGTAAAAGAGTGATGTGCGGTGTGTATTTACGGTAAAAGAGTGATGTGCGGTGTGTATTTACGGTAAAAGAGTGATGTGCGGTGTGTATTTACGGTAAAAGAGTGATGTGCGGTGTGTATTTACGGTAAAAGAGTGATGTGCGGTGTGTATTTACGGTAAAAGAGTGATGTGCGGTGTGTATTTACGGTAAAAGAGTGATGTGCGGTGTGTATTTACGGTAAAAGAGTGATGTGCGGTGTGTATTTACGGTAAAAGAGTGATGTGCGGTGTGTATTTACGGTAAAAGTGATGTGCGGTGTGTATTTACGGTAAAAGAGTGATGTGCGGTGTGTATTTACGGTAAAAGAGTGATGTGCGGTGTGTATTTACGGTAAAAGAGTGATGTGCGGTGTGTATTTACGGTAAAAGAGTGATGTGCGGTGTGTATTTACGGTAAAAGAAAAGTGATGTGCGGTGTGTATTTACGGTAAAAGAGTGATGTGCGGTGTGTATTTACGGTAAAAGAGTGA
Organism: Oncorhynchus keta; assembly: GCF_023373465.1. Lineage (NCBI taxonomy): Eukaryota > Metazoa > Chordata > Actinopteri > Salmoniformes > Salmonidae > Oncorhynchus > Oncorhynchus keta. The sequence goes on from NC_068424.1 coordinate 74,659,976, forward strand.
TGTGCGGTGTGTATTTACGGTAAAAGAGTGATGTGCGGTGTGTATTTACGGTAAAAAGAGTGATGTGCGGTGTGTATTTACGGTAAAAGAGTGATGTGCGGTGTGTATTTACGGTAAAAGTGATGTGATGTAAAAGCGTGATGTGTATTTACGGTAAAAGAGTGATGTGCGGTGTGTATTTACGGTAAAAGAGTGATGTGCGGTGTGTATTTACGGTAAAAGAGTGATGTGCGGTGTGTATTTACGGTAAAAGAGTGATGTGCGGTGTGTATTTACGGTAAAAGAGTGATGTGCGGTGTGTATTTACGGTAAAAGTGATGTGCGGTGTGTATTTACGGTAAAAGAGTGATGTGCGGTGTGTATTTACGGTAAAAGTGATGTGCGGTGTGTATTTACGGTAAAAGAGTGATGTGTGTATTTACGGTGTGATATTTACGGTAAAAGAGTGATGTGCGGTGTGTATTTACGGTAAAAGAGTGATGTGCGGTGTGTATTTACGGTAAAAGAGTGATGTGCGGTGTGTATTTACAGTAAAAGAGTGATGTGCGGTGTGTATTTACGGTAAAAGAGTGATGTGCGGTGTGTATTTACGGTAAAAGAGTGATGTGCGGTGTGTATTTACGGTAAAAGAGTGATGTGCGGTGTGTATTTACAGTAAAAGAGTGATGTGCGGTGTGTATTTACGGTAAAAGAGTGATGTGCGGTGTGTATTTACGGTGAAATTTACGGTAAAGTGATGTGCGGTGTGTATTTACGGTAAAAGAGTGATGTGCGGTGTGTATTTACGGTAAAAGAGTGATGTGCGGTGTGTATTTACGGTAAAAGAGTGATGTGCGGTGTGTATTTACGGTAAAAGAGTGATGTGCGGTGTGTATTTACGGTAAAAGAGTGATGTGCGGTGTGTATTTACGGTAAAAGAGTGATGTGCGGTGTGTATTTACGGTAAAAGAGTGATGTGCGGTGTGTATTTACGGTAAAAGAGTGATGTGCGGTGTGTATTTACGGTAAAATGTGCGGTGTGTATTTACGTGATGTGCGGTGTGTATTTACGGTAAAAGAGTGATGTGCGGTGTGTATTTACGGTAAAAGAGTGATGTGCGGTGTGTATTTACGGTAAAAGAGTGATGTGCGGTGTGTATTTACGGTAAAAGAGTGATGTGCGGTGTGTATTTACGGTAAAAGAGTGATGTGCGGTGTGTATTTACGGTAAAAGAGTGATGTGCGGTGTGTATTTACAGTAAAAGAGTGATTTGCGGTGTGTATTTACGGTAAAAGAGTGATTTGCGGTGTGTATTTACAGTAAAAGAGTGATGTGCGGTGTGTATTTATGGTAAAAGAGTGATGTGCGGTGTGTATTTACGGTAAAATAGTGATGTGCGCTGTGTATTTACAGTAAAATAGTGATTTGCGGTGTGTATGTACAGTAAAAGAGTGATGTGCGGTGTGTATTTACGGTAAAAGAGTGATGTGCGGTGTGTATTTACGGTAAAATAGTGATGTGCGGTGTGTATTTACAGTAAAAGAGTGATGTGCGGTGTGTATTTACAGTAAAATAGTGATGTGCGGTGTGTATTTACGGTAAAATAGTGATGTACGGTGTGTATTTACGGTAAAAGAGTGATTTGCGGTGTGTATTTACAGTAAAAGAGTGATGTGTGGTGTGTATTTACAGTAAAAGAGTGCGGTGTGTTTGTACGGAGTGTGTGTGCAGGTAAAAGTGTGTGTGAGGCTTGTTAAGTAAACAGCGATGAGAAGACAGAGTGTCAGAGAGAAGAGAGAGAGAGAAAGGTATATCACCTGGTGTCTTCGTGATGTCTCACCTTTCTGTTTAGATACCTTCCTCACAGTCAGGGCTGCCTGACGCTTCTGGTACTCTGAGATCTCAAACCCTGAAACACACAGGCTCTATGTTAACCTTGAGTTAATGCAGAGTGTACACCCTGACTGCAAGCCTACTGTCTGAACACAAATAGAATAGAATAGACCCTCTTTGTTAACATTTGAAAAAATTAACATTTGACATCATCTCAAGTAGGTGAAAAATGTGTGACTGAGAACCATCAAGAAGATGAGTGTGAGTATAAGTGGTGTGTGTGTGTTTGTGTGTGTGTATGTGTGTGTGTGAGAGTATAAGTGGTGTGTGTGTGTGCGTGTGTGTGTGGTGTGTCTGTGTGTGTGTGTGTGTGTGTGTGTGTGTGTGTGTGTGTGTGTGTGTGTGTGTGTGTGTGTGTGTGTGTGTGTGTGTGTGTGTGTGTGTGTGTCTGTATGTGCATGAGTATACGTGGTGGGTGTGTGTGCATGTGTGTGTGTGCTTGTGTGTGTGTGCGTGTGTGTGTGTGTGTGTGTGTATGTGCATGAGTATACGTGGTGGGTGTGTGTGCGTTTGTGTGTGTGTGTCTGTAAGTGTGTAAGAATGTGTGTGTGTGTCTAACCGATTTTCTCATCCTCCTGCACCATCTTCCTCTCCTCGTGGAAAGCCCGGAGCCATCGTATCTTCTCCTCCAGTTTCTTGGACAGGAAGATGTGGAGCTCCTCGCTGTCTTTGTTGTGCAATTTGAATGCGTTCTTCACGCTCACGTTGAAGTCTTCGTCACGACCATCGATGGCGTCCCGCACGTCATAGCGGTCCATGTCGATACGGCCCTTATAGTAAAGGATGTCCCTACGAATCAGGTCCTAGAGAGAGAGGTGTTGTTAGGCCCTTATAGTACAGGATGTCCCTACGAATCAGATCCTAGAGGAGAGAGAGGTGTTGTTAGGCCCTTATAGTACAGGATGTCCCTACGAATCAGATCGTAGAGAGAGAGGTGTTGTTAGGCCCTTATAGTACAGGATGTCCCTACGAATCAGATCGTAGAGAGAGAGGTGTTGTTAGGCCCTTATAGTACAGGATGTCCCTACGAATCAGATCCTAGAGAGAGAGGTGTTGTTAGGCCCTTATAGTACAGGATGTCCCTACGAATCAGATCGTAGAGAGAGAGGTGTTGTTAGGCCCTTATAGTATAGGATGTCCCTACGAATCAGATCCTAGAGAGAGAGGTGTTGTTAGGCCCTTATAGTACAGGATGTCCCTACGAATCAGATCCTAGAGAGAGAGGTGTTGTTAGGCCCTTATAGTACAGGATGTCCCTACGAATCAGATCCTAGAGAGAGAGGTGTTGTTAGGCCCTTATAGTACAGGATGTCCCTACGAATCAGATCGTAGAGGAGAGAGGTGTTGTTAGGCCCTTATAGTACAGGATGTCCCTACGAATCAGATCGTAGAGGAGAGAGGTGTTGTTAGGCCCTTATAGTACAGGATGTCCCTACGAATCAGATCCTAGAGAGAGAGAGGTGTTGTTAGGCCCTTATAGTACAGGATGTCCCTACGAATCAGATCGTAGAGGAGAGAGGTGTTGTTAGGCCCTTATAGTACAGGATGTCCCTACGAATCAGATCGTAGAGGAGAGAGGTGTTGTTAGGACATTATAGTACAGGATGTCCCTACGAATCAGATCGTAGAGGAGAGAGGTGTTGTTAGGCCCTTATAGTACAGGATGTCCCTACGAATCAGATCCTAGAGAGAGAGGTGTTGTTAGGCCCTTATAGTACAGGATGTCCCTACGAATCAGATCGTAGAGGAGAGAGGTGTTGTTAGGCCCTTATAGTACAGGATGTCCCTACGAATCAGATCCTAGAGAGAGAGAGGGAAGTGTTGTCAGTGTGTGTGTGTGTGTGTGTGTGTGTGTGTGTGTGTGTGTGTGTGTGTGTGTGTGTGTGTGTGTGTGTGTGTGTGTGTGTCTCTGATTGGTTTTATCCTGCAGACTTTTCCCCATATTATCCTCTTATGCAACCCTCTCCATCTGCCACAAAAACACACAACTCCTTAAACTCTCAACAACAAAGCTCTATCCTCTCATTTCTTTCTTTCTTTCTTTCGTTCTCTCTTTCTCTTTGTCTCTCTTTCTCTTTGTCTCTCTCTCGCCCTATCTCACCCCTCTCTCTCACTTCTCTGTCCTCAACAACAAATCTCTATCCTCTCTTCTCAATAACAAAAACAAAGCCCTGGTTTAAAGCTAGCTCACAAACCTCAAGCTAAACCATTAATCAACAGAGATATGCATAGCTGTGAATTATAGACTTCTTATACCAGTGGTCATTCACCACAATGAGACGGAGATGGGAACAATACTGCCCTTATTATAGAGGATGAGAGGAGGAAGGAAGGAAGGAAGGAAGGAAGGAAGGAAGGAAGGAAGGAAGGAAGGAAGGAAGGAAGGAAGAGAGAGAGGAACATGCCAGAAACACACCCTGAGGGCAGCCATTGCACATTTTGTGTTGTACATCGTGAATAAGAAACTCAAGAACAAAGACGAAGGATTCATAATTAAGCATGTTCTGCAGACATCCCCGAGCAGTGTGTGTGTGTGTGTGTGTGTGTAGGATGGCCAAGCCATGTTAGGACACAGACCATCATTCCTTGCGCTGTAGATCCTACCAGAACTGGTTTGGGACAGGACAGAGAGGCGAGGTTTCATACCTTCTACATATACCAGAACTGGTTTGGGACAGGACAGAGAGGGGAGGTTTCATACCTTCTACATATACCAGAACTGGTTTGGGACAGGACAGAGAGGGAAGGTTTCATACCTTCTACATATACCAGAACTGGTTTGGAACAGGACAGAGAGGAGAGGTTTCATACCTTCTACATATACCTGAACTGGTTTGGACAGAGGACAGAGAGGAGAGGTTTCAGGACAGAGAGGGGAGGTTTCAGGACAGAGATGGGAGGTTTCAGGACAGAGATGAGAGGTTTCAGGACAGAGAGGAGAGGTTTCAGGACAGAGATGGGAGGTTTCAGGACAGAGATGAGAGGTTTCAGGACAGAGAGGGGAGGTTTCAGGACAGAGAGGGGAGGTTTCAGGACAGAGAGGGGAGGTTTCAGGACAGAGAGGGGAGGTTTCAGGACAGAGATGGGAGGTTTCAGGACAGAGAGGGGAGGTTTCAGGACAGAGAGGGGAGGTTTCAGGACAGAGAGGGGAGGTTTCAGGACAGAGAGGGGAGGTTTCAGGACAGAGAGGGGAGGTTTCAGGACAGAGAGGGGAGGTTTCAGGACAGAGAGGGGAGGTTTCAGGACAGAGAGGGGAGGTTTCATACCTTCTTACAGAGGACCAGCTGGTGATCAAAGAGGAAGAAGACCCGTTGCTGACTGCGTCCATAAGGCTGGTAGATCCAAGACATTTCTCCTGTATAGATCAACTCCGAGCTCCGGTCCAGGATGTCATCACCCTGGGGACCATAATAATACATGTCTTTATTTAGCACTATTCAAGGACCTAAAGACGCTTGTTTTAAATACACACACACACTCCGTTGAGAGATGGTTCGTTCAGAGTGGTGCACAGTACGTACCTCCCAGTCCAGGACGGAGGCCTGCCATTGGGCGATCTTGTCAATGTTCTCCAGCCTCCTCTTCCTCTCGTTGATCTGCTGAGTGACGTTACGCATCACCGCCAGCGCCGCTGCCACGTAGCGATAGTCACTATGGAGACAGAACACACATTACAGCAACCATGTAGCAATAGTGACTATGGAGACAGAACACACATTACAACCACCACGTAACAATAGTCACTATGGAGACAGAACACACATTACAACCACCACATAACAATAGTCACTATGGAGACAGAATACACATTACAGCCACCACGTAACAATAGTCACTATGGAGACATAACACACATTACAGCCACCACGTAACAATAGTCACTATGGAGACATAACACACATTACAGCCACCACGTAACAATAGTCACTATGGAGACAGAACACACATTACAGCCACCACGTAACAATAGTCACTATGGAGACAGAACACACATTACAGCAACCATGTAGCAATAGTCACTATGGAGACAGAACACACATTACAACCACCACGTAGCAATAGTCACTATGGAGACAGAACATACATTACAACAACCACGTAGCAATAGTCACTATGGAGACAGAACACACATTACAGCCACCACGTAGCAATAGTCACTATGGAGACAGAACACACATTACAGCCACCACGTAACAATAGTCACTATGGAGACAGAACACACATTACAGCCACCACGTAACAATAGTCACTATGGAGACAGAACACACATTACAGCAACCATGTAGCAATAGTCACTATGGAGACAGAACATACATTACAACCACCACGTAGCAATAGTCACTATGGAGACAGAACATACATTACAACAACCACGTAGCAATAGTCACTATGGAGACAGAACACACATTACAGCCACCACGTAGCAATAGTCACTATGGAGACAGAACACACATTACAGCCACCACGTAGCGATAGTCACTATGGAGACAGAACACACATTACAGCAACCATGTAGCAATAGTGACTATGGAGACAGAACACACATTACAACCACCACGTAACAATAGTCACTATGGAGACAGAACACACATTACAACCACCACGTAGCAATAGTCACTATGGAGACAGAACATACATTACAACAACCACGTAGCAATAGTCACTATGGAGACAGAACACACATTACAGCCACCACGTAGCAATAGTCACTATGGAGACAGAACACACATTACAGCCACCACGTAACAATAGTCACTATGGAGACAGAACACACATTACAGCCACCACGTAACAATAGTCACTATGGAGACAGAACACACATTACAGCAACCATGTAGCAATAGTCACTATGGAGACAGAACACACATTACAACCACCACGTAGAAATAGTCACTATGGAGACAGAACATACATTACAACAACCACGTAGCAATAGTCACTATGGAGACAGAACACACATTACAGCCACCACGTAGCAATAGTCACTATGGAGACAGAACACACATTACAGCCACCACGTAGCAATAGTCACTATGGAGACAGAACACACATTACAGCCACCACGTAACAATAGTCACTATGGAGACAGAATACACATTACAACCACCACGTAGCAATAGTCACTATGGAGACAGAACACACATTACAGCCACCACGTAGCAATAGTCACTATGGAGACAGAACAGACATTACAGCCACCACGTAGCAATAGTCACTATGGAGACAGAACACACATTACAGCCACCACGTAGCAATAGTCACTATGGAGACAGAACACATATTACAGCCACCACGTAACAATAGTCACTATGGAGACAGAACACACATTACAACCACCACGTAACAATAGTCACTATGGAGACAGAACACACATTACAGCCACCACGTAGCAATAGTCACTATGGAGACAGAACACACATTACAGCCACCACGTAGCAATAGTCACTATGGAGACAGAATACACATTACAACCACCACGTAGAAATAGTGACTATGGAGACAGGACGCAGGTCATTACTGGGGGATGAATCACACCTTACAGTAGCCGCTATTGCGACAGGTTTGTGCCACATCAATGTGTGTGTTAGTAAGTGTGTGTGTCTGTATCTGTGGAAGCAGCCCTATCCTCCATCT